>NC_039298.1:0-300000 GCF_003368295.1 Carassius auratus
TCCTGTCATCATAAATTCCAGTTTGATGGCGTTTTACACACATTTTGGCTATAGTCAGAACTAAAATCTGTGATAGGAGCACGGAGTGAGTCTGTGCTTAGATCACGGATAACTCTAACGCAAGTCAATGACACTCATCTTCCGTGGTCCGTACACGGATCGTTTCAGTGATGGAGTACAGACCTCACTCAATGGACGTGCTATCTCATCTGGAAACGCAACATTTGAAGTATTTATTTTTTTCAACACCAAATACCATGACCAACCTGACTGTTATTGTAACTATTGCATTGTCCTGCCATCATACAGATTCACTTTGATTCTGTTAGCCTAACTAAAATCTGTGATACGAGCACGGAGTGAGTCTGTGCTGAGATCACGGATAACTCTAACGCAAGTCAATGACACTCTTCTTCCGTGGTCCACACACGGAAACCCAGTCTCACGGCAGTTCGTGATTTTGTCACGTAATTTAATCTATTTATTCGTGGCAGGCACACGTTTATTTCCTTATTTTCATGATTGCAGCACGTTTTTTTAAACTAATGCATTTCAACTGGAGGCATCTTTCGTGCATCAGCACAATATTTTCTGATTAATTATTATTATTATTTAATTTTTCACAGGACAACAGAAGAAACTCACTGAAACTTGAAAAAAAAAAATCGGAGCTTAACTTACTGTACAAAACTGAGCAACATACTGTATTGCTGGTGACAAAAACACATTAAAACTTTTTTAGCTGTAAAATGCGCAATGGTTCTTTTTTTACTTTTTCATTGATTTTTATTTTTTTCATAGGCCTAGATTTATTTTTTTTTTTATTACAGAATTCAATATCAAGTCCTTGACACATAACTGTAACACATTTTCACATTAAGAAACAATTTAGTTTAAATAAAAAGAACAAAAAATATCTAAAAATAAATAAATTATTTATTAGCGATAGGCCTACAGATTTATTTTTTTTTTAATTTATTTTTTATTTTTTTTACTTTAGACTCTAAAGTTAAAAGTTTTTATTAAGGCTATTGTAAAGGCTTCTTAAAAATGATGTCGCTGATGAGCCTCTGATCGCTGTCAGATTCTGTGATATGAATGTCCGCTAATGGGTTTAGAATGAGCCCCGCTCGGCCCGTGTTCTGGCTTACTGTAATATTTCACCTGTAATAAGACCGAAATAATATAATTAAAATAAAGAAATGAATGAATACATGATAACATCTAAATAAATGTTGATAGATTTAGCGTTATAGTTTTAAAAATATTAATAAACAGCAAATCAACACAGAAAGACCTAAATAATAATAATACATAATTAATAAACAGCGCCGCCCCTCCCACTACGCGCATCACGCGCTGTGCGTCAACCCCAAAGCGTCAAAAACTGAAGCGTGGTCAAGCGCCTCTAGCGTCACTGACATGAGATGTTTATCGCTTTGAAATCACGTTCAAGAAGTCTCATTCAGCACACATCGCGATACTTTCCATCAGTTTGCAAGAGCCGCAGGTTGGGTGAGTTATACAGTCTATGGTGAGTAGTAGTAAATATGCTCTTTTAATGCCTGTCCTAAAACGTATTCTGTCTTCTTTATTAATCAGATGAGCGCCTTATGTTTACTCTCTGTATTACATCGGTCATCCGAGGCTGTCTTTGAGTTTCATTGTGTTTAACTAAATGAACACAGCTGCTAACTGGTTAAACTCTATCGGTCACGTGACGTGACGTGCCACAGACCTGGGATCCGTTTTATATTCATTTCAGGTTCAAAGATGTAAGTTGTATTTGTAGTAAAATCATGGTAACCATGACACCTACAAAAGTAGGTAAAACCCAGTAAACAAGACATTTACCATGTTTTTTTTTTTTTTTTTTTTTTTACCACAGTAACTGTAGCTTTACTGTAGTATAGTAATAGCACATTAATCACCAAATTAACTATAGTTGTACCACTGTAATGGTAGTGTTTTAATGTGCTTTTATATGACTTATTTCACAGTAATCACATTTACTGTACCATGCTTGTAATACCTTTTTAATGTAAAAAAAAAAAAAAAAAAAAACATTTTTCCCATCTTGCAGTTCAATTCATATTTGTTTATATCTTAAATATTTTGCTCACAGATCACTATTAACATTCTGTATATAATTCTGTTTTATTTTCTTTCCCTTGTATTAATTTTTTAGCTGAAAAGACGTAAAGTAAGCAGTCACCCCAGTGGTGTTTGTGGAGAGGTATTTCCTTCAGAAATGGAGAAGACAGAAAGCTGCAGAGGCAGGTTGGTCTGTGATAGTTTGTCCCTTTTATCAAACATTCCTGTTGTTATCATTTGCACAGCATTTTGTTGTTTCTTAAACTGTTGTACGGTCCAAATACCCACACTTGCCATCTTTGCACATTTCCTTTATTTGGCCCAAGTGAGCATTAAGATCACAATGTGTGTCGATCTTAACATGACAAAGTTCGTTTTCAACTTGTATTTTAAAAGAAACTTCTAAATGTCTTTTCAATAGGCCCTAATAATACATTTTAATGCGCTTTTCTAGAACCCAAAGCGCTAAAATTAGCACCCTATTAAAGATGACAATTTATTTTGTGTGCTTCTAATTAAGTGATAAAAAGAAGTTACAAATGATGTACAAAATAAATATACTTTTCTGTGCACCAAGAAAACATGCAACACTTTGTTTTACTACTAAATTAGTCTCAATTTCTAATTATTATAATTAATATTTCACAAACATTGGAAAGTTGCGTGACCTCTTGTTAAACCCCTGCAAAAAGTCTCACATTAATTCCAAAACATGATGCATGATGGGATACACTAAGCGTGTATAGCGCTCCGGAGCAGTATTGGAGAGGTTTAGTGTGTGTTAAGGACACCGTGCTTTGGCATTATTAAGACCGGGGACAGTCTCATAGTCACGTACACACACTCTCAAGTGAATAAGACCTCAAGTGTGGGTAACTGGAAAGGGGAAAAGTCTTTAAAATGATCCCTAAATACAGTCGCACGTCAAAGTCTTAATAATTCACTAATTCAATTTAACACTTGTATGATATTGTACAAGCCCCTGAAACAATCTCATCTGACACTATCACAATATTGGAAAATCAGTTGCCCCACACAGTCAGAAAGTTTATATTGTTCATTGGCTTCTCATTAAATTACTTTAAATAAGCCCCATCAGTTCATGTTCCCACTATACGTGATCTCCATGACTAGATATTGCTATTAATGACTTGCTTTTAATAATGGATGCATTTAACATTTAATTATACAGCATCTTTGCAGATTATGCTTTCATGGTCTAAAAAAAACACAGTAATGTTGCATTTAATTACATAATATTTCTATCCTTTCTGTCTTACAGGATTGTTTCCAGATAACACTGTAGTTCTCCGTCATGCACAAGGATTCACCTCTCTTAACTCCCCCCCCCCCACCCCCACACACACACACAGAGAAATGGTTCCTGGATCAGTGACTCAAGACTTTGCAGTGGTTTGATTTCTGCAGAAGATGTAACTTTGTTTTAAATTAACCTTATAATGAATACATTGTGACCTTCCAGCAACCCATATACTGTTACTGTATACAGAACCAGTGATGACAACAATAGTTAAAAAATAGCATTTATCATATTGATAAAGCATTGTGTTCTCTTTGTCAAGCTTCATACAGTAAACTTTACTTCTGGTGCTTTTATCATAAAAAAGCTTCAGTTCTATCAGGAGTTTTAGTAAAATGACATATTCATGCACAGCAATCCCCTAGTTCAGTCATGAAGTGAATTATGTTATTGTTAAAGTTATATTTCTGCATTTTTATGTAGCAGGTGTTTGTTTTCCTGAACACTTTATCTTTCTTCCATTGTTCGGACAATCAGTGTTTACGTGATGCTCTGCTGATTGAGTTTTATACATGATATTGCACACTTGACATGCATGTCTTCATGATGTTTTTTTGTGAGTTTGAAACATTTACATTGTGTTGTATCACTTTTTTAAGAAAATGTATATTTTTACGGTGTTCTCTGAAAGATATATACCATATTATAAATGTTTTGTTTTTTAATAAAAGAATTTGCACACTGAAAAATGTTAACGTTTACAACATAACTGCCTTTTTTTTCTTCATAGTTTTATTCTTTAAAAACGAGCTTGGTGACAGTGCAGTAATATGCGCACTTTGTCTTTAAATGAGTTTGACATATCTATAAATACTGGAAAACTCTTACAAAATTATGTATGTTCATTATGCTTTATTTCAGTTTTTATTACTAGAGATTAATTGGTAAAGCAAGGCAAATCACAGAAACAAATTTAAATAATTTAATAACTTAATAATTTCACTCTTTACTTTTATTAGTAAATGCTCTTGTCATTGCTCAGGAAAAAATGTATCTTTTAAATTGAATGAAATGAATCTATTGGTTAGATAAGATACAACTGTGACTGTGCAGTTCACATCACGTGTTGTACACACACATGTACACATCGATATTGCCAAATTGTTGTCAAGCTGAATAACAATAATTTCTGTATTTGCATTATTGTTGGAAGAAGGTGTAGACGTTAATAAAACACTATCTAATCGGTGGTAAATGTAATTTATTGTTAACCAATCTATCCCTTTAGCCGAAAAAACGGAAAACAGCGTTCATGAATGACAATAAATGGTTAAGGAAGTGTGATGACGCTGCTCAGCTTTGATGTAATTGGCTGTGAATGTCCCTTGTCATCGCAGGACTGTCTGTGGTTGGATTATCTTTTAACCCATATCAAACAGCGGATCATGTTACAAAAGTATGTTTTGCTGCTATTATCACATAAGTAAATATATTAAGTCAACATTGGGTGTTTCTATGTTGAGAAAAATCACCTTTTTACCGAGATCCTAACACTAACCCTAAGAATAACTTCAATGAACTACAAAAAACAGCGCCTAGTATTCCCTTTCCATAGATAGAACGATGGAGGCTTATGGGTAATGTAGTTTAAAAGTTTTATTAACGAAATGAAATAAATAATATATTGAATGGTAAACTAGACATATAAATATGTTCACTGTGTAAACCACTATGATATATTTGAGAGGCATGGTGAAATTTAGTATTTTAGAGTATGCAATATTTAAAATGCCTTTATGCCACCTTTCCATTAATTTCTGAAAACTGTGCCCAACATTATTTTATCAGCATAGCATAAGTAGTAATCATGCTGATTTTCGCTTTGATATGTTAATTGGACTCTGATTTACAGCCATTTGAAATGTACAGTTTTTGGCTCTTCCGGGGGGTGCTACTGGGCCCCTGGGGGTAGAAGGGCAGTAAAACCTACATATATGTATTCTCCTCATCATGGACAACAAACTGAGCTGAGTCACATTTATATCTGACAGTTTTCACAGTCCTCTGTTTTCTAATTCTTACATCATTGCTATTATACCTTTTGACAGGACATTGTGAGGCCATCTGATGAAACATGGAAAAATTATAAAGAAATGTTTTGATAATAAAAATAATAGATTATTTATTTGATTTTTGAAGTAAACATCAATAAATATAATGGATGAACCCAACATGCCATTATCTATTCCCCACTGTTAAGCAGTAATCAAGGACAATGTATACACATTGTGATACTTCACTATTACACAAGGACAAATTCATTCATATATATATATATATATATATATATATATATATATATATATATATATATATATATATATATTACTAATAACTAATTAGCAAAAATCAGTGTAAAAATGTCCTCCTCACCCCCGTATCTTGCTCCTCAGGTACTGGACATCAGTAATGTGTGTGCTCTTGGTTTTAATGCAGTACAAGATCCACGTTGATCATTCCTGCTACATTCTCAGTTATCCCTCAAGTGTTTGTAACTATAAAGCCCATGGCACCATCTTGTAATGCAAAATAATTAATCTCGTAACTCCCTTTCTTTCACAAAACAATTGGCATTTGTTACTAAAATATAAACAATAATAACTTTCTGGTGTACTGATGTCCCAGATGTCATTAATCTGATCAAATATTTTTATGTCTTAAGTAAAAAATAATCCCAATAATGATTATGTAGTTTTTCCAAGTCTAAAATAAACACATATGAGCCTACCTAGTAAAATGATGTATTTAACAAGAATCTTCAGAACACAATATTCGTCATATTCATTTTATTGAAGCATAGACTATAAAGATGATAAAGTAGCATCAAGACAAATAAGATTCAAGGAAAATAATTATTCATAATCAAAAATACATTAACCTCATATATTAATCAGTTCACACAGATGAGTGATGAAATGTCCTTAAAAGTCACAGTCCCATCCAGTCAACTGTGATACAGATCATGTGATACATATAAGACATTTGATACTGTTTCAGAAAATAATGATTCCTTATCAACACATCTAAACTGGTTTCATCGTGATCTTCTCTCGTGTCTGGAAACAGCTTTTGGTTGATATCCAGCACTGATGTGGTGTAGCTTCTTCTCAGCCAGAAGATTAGATTAGATTAGATTCAACTTTATTGTCATTATGCAGAGTACAAGTACAGAGCTAATGAAATGCAGTTAGCATCTAACCAGAAGTGCAAGAATATAGTGTTTTATATACATAAAAGTGCAAAGTAAAGCTTTGATATACAGAATTTACAGTGGAGTTGCTATATACAATATTGATCAGAGTATATACAGAATATAAATATGAATGCAATGTAGGGATTGTATGTACATTATGAACAGAGCAAAGAAGAATTATATATACATTATGAATAGCAGGAACTTGAGAACAGTGGTAATAAATACAGTTGAATGAGTGTGCAAAAGTATAGTTTAACAATTTATTATATGCAAAATAATAGTAGTGCAATTATATTTATTGTAGAAATAGTTTACTGTGCTTGTACAGTAACAGCTTCAGACAGTTTATAGTGTAATGGATTTAACCATGTGCAGTCTGTGCAAAATATGAGTAGTGCAATACATGTATGTAAAGTACTGTGACCAGTGCAGTAAAAGAGCAGGTGCAGGTTAGATTGGTGGTGTGACGTTCAGGAGTGTCACAGCCTCGGGGAAGAAGCTCTTCCTGAGTCTACTAGTTCGAGAGCGTAGGCTCCTGTAACGCCTGCCGGATGGAAGGAGGGTGAAAAGTCCATGGTTAGGGTGAGAGGCATCCTTGATGATATTTCTGGCCTACCCAGACAGCGCTTCTGATAAATGTTCTCTATGGAGGTTAACTGGGTGCCAGTGAGATCTCTCAGTCCTAAGATCCCAGACCTGGTCAAAGTGAAACAAACAATCCAGATGAAGTTGTTTAATGGACATAGAGCTCATCTTATGTTCTGTGTGATTTTAGCAGGGTGAGTAACTATGACCCTTGTAGTACTGTACACTTACCATTCTTCAAGCTGTTTTAAGATCTTTTGAGAAGCTTTTTCTCTGAAGACAATTTACCACATCCTCTTCTTTCACTCCTTTCAAGAGCATCACTTGGTCAAAACCCCTCATTTGGTTGATGAGATCATCTGTACAAAGTAAAATTGTTAAAATACTGCAATAAACAATTTCATTATGCAAGAATTTAGAAAAAGTTACAGAGGCAAAGGACTTGCTCATGAGACTCCATTAGCATGTGTAGTTCTCAGAGACTCTAGAATTCATCTATTGTTGCAGTAAATGGGTTTTCTTCCTCTAGAATCTTTCTCCAGAGTTAATGACTTCTCTCACAAATGTGTTTTAGTCTGTGCAGTGTAAGGCTTTGCTCAAACCAATCAACTATCAATTCACAATTTATAACACAACATTCACAAAACAGTGAGATAATGTCAATTGGTGTTTATATCAATTAAACCACTTTTATGACACTTGTATGCTTTTAAGAATAACAGGTGGTGTTTTTTTAAAACTTTAGATTAAAAATGTTCCAGTCAAACTTTGCTAACATGCTATAATTATTATAGCTGTATCAAATAAAATAAAATAAATATAAAAACATTGGAAAGAATAATTACGGCTGACATGACCAGTCCTGTGAGAGATCATCATAAAATGTTGTATAACACAGCATTGCTTCAACACACACATACCAGAGGACTTCTGTTTGCTTGAGCACAAGATGACCATCTTCATTTCTCATCCTGAGCAAATCATTTCCTTGGTCTTCCTTCTCTTCTGTGAAACAAGATAATCTTACTCTGTGTGCAATGAGCAATATTGCTCATTAAACATATAATTAAGTTAATTTAAAGTAAGATTCAGACCAGAGCATTTGATGAGTAAACAAATGTACCTGGGAAGAGCTGATCGTGGCAAGAGTCGCTGAGTAATAGCTCTTTTAGTTTTTAGGAAGGTTTGTGAGGGTTGGCCCACCAAAAACTTCTGAAAAAGAAGAACAGCATTATCTGCAAACAATCCTGTAAGACAGAAAGAAAGGAAATATTATTTCATTACATGCAACTTATACATTACTATATACTTTAACTTATACATTACTTACATACATTATTTTTTAGACCATGAAAGCATTAGTGAATTATTAAGACTTTGATGTGGGACTGTATTTAGGGATCATTTTAAAGACTTTTCCCCTTTCCAGATACCCACACTTGAGGTCTTATTCACTTGAGAGTGTGTGTACATGAGACTGTCCCCGTTGTATAACACGGTCTTAATAATGCCAAAGCACGGTGTCCTTAACACACACTAAACCTCTCCAATACTGCTCCGGAGCACTATACAACGCTTAGTGTATCCCATCATGCATCATGTTTTGGAATTAATGTGAGACTTTTTGCAGGGGTTTAACAAGAGGTCACGCAACTTTCCAATGTTTGTGAAATATTAATTATAATAATTAGAAATTGAGACTAATTTAGTAGTAAAACAAAGTGTTGCATGTTTTCTTGGTGCACAGAAAAGTATATTTATTTTGTACATCATTTGTAACTTCTTTTTATCACTTAATTAGAAGCACCACAAAATAAATTGTCATCTTTAATAGGGCGCTAATTTTAGCGCTTTGGGTTCTAGAAAAGCGCATTAAAATGTATTATTAGGGACTATTGAAAAGACATTTAGAAGTTTCTTTTAAAATACAAAGTTGAAACGAACTTTGTCATGTTAAGATCGACACACATTGTGATCTTAATGCTCACTTGGGCCAAATAAAGGAAATGTGCAAAGATGGCAAGTGTGGGTATTTGGACCGTACAACAGTTTAAGAAACAACAAAATGCTGTGCAAATGATAACAACAGGAATGTTTGATAAAAGGGACAAACTATCACAGACCAACCTGCCTCTGCAGCTTTCTGTCTTCTCCATTTCTGAAGGAATACCTCTCCACAAACACCACTGGGGTGACTGCTTACTTTACGTCTTTTCAGCTAAAAAATTAATACAAGGGGAAAGAAAATAAAACAGAATTATATACAGAATGTTAATAGTGATCTGTGAGCAAAATATTTAAGATATAAACAAATATGAATTGAACTGCAAGATGGGAAAAATGTTTTTTTTTTTTTTTTTTTTTTTTACATTAAAAAGGTATTACAAGCATGGTACAGTAAATGTGATTACTGTAAAATAAGTCATATAAAAGCACATTAAAACACTACCATTACAGTGGTACAACTATAGTTAATTTGGTGATTAATGTGCTATTACTATACTACAGTAAAGCTACAGTTACTGTGGTAAAAAAACAAAAAACAAAAAACATGGTAAATGTCTTGTTTACTGGGTTTTACCTACTTTTGTAGGTGTCATGGTTACCATGATTTTACTACAAATACAGCTTACATCTTTGAACCTGAAATGAATATAAAACGGATCCCAGGTCTGTGGCACGTCACGTCACGTGACCGATAGAGTTTAACCAGTTAGCAGCTGTGTTCATTTAGTTAAACACAATGAAACTCAAAGACAGCCTCGGATGACCGATGTAATACAGAGAGTAAACATAAGGCGTTCATCTGATTAATAAAGAAGACAGAATACGTTTTAGGACAGGCATTAAAATAGCATATTTACTACTACTCACCATAGACTGTATAACTCACCCAACCTGCGGCTCTTGCAAACTGATGGAAAGTATCGCGATGTGTGCTGAATGAGACTTCTTGAACGTGATTTCAAAGCGATAAACATCTCATGTCAGTGACGCTAGAGGCGCTTGACCACGCTTCAGTTTTTGACGCTTTGGGGTTGACGCACAGCGCGTGATGCGCGTAGTGGGAGGGGCGGCGCTGTTTATTAATTATGTATTATTATTATTTAGGTTTTTCTGTGTTGATTTGCTGTTTATTAATATTTGTAAAACTATAACGCTAAATCTATCAACATTTATTTAGATGTTATCATGTATTCATTCATTTCTTTATTTTAATTATATTAATTCGGTCTTATTACAGGTGAAATATTACAGTAAGCCAGAACACGGGCCGAGCGGGGCTCATTCTAAACCCATTAGCGGACATTCATATCACAGAATCTGACAGCGATCAGAGCCTCATCAGCGACATCATTTTTAAGAAGCCTTTACAATAGCCTTAATAAAAACTTTTAACTTTAGAGTCTAAAGTAAAAAAATAAAAAATAAATTAAAAAAAAAAATAAATCTGTAGGCCTATCGCTAATAAATAATTTATTTATTTTTAGATATTTTTTTGTTCTTTTTATTTAAACTAAATTGTTTCTTAATGTGAAAATGTGTTACAGTTATGTGTCAAGGACTTGATATTGAATTCTGTAATAAAAAAAAAATTAAATCTAGGCCTATGAAAAAAAATAAAAATCAATGAAAAAGTAAAAAAAGAACCATTGCGCATTTTACAGCTAAAAAAGTTTTAATGTGTTTTTGTCACCAGCAATACAGTATGTTGCTCAGTTTTGTGCAGTAAGTTAAGCTCCGATTTTTTTTTTTCAAGTTTCAGTGAGTTTCTTCTGTTGACCTGTGAAAAATTAAATAATAATAATAATTAATCAGAAAATATTGTGCTGATGCACGAAAGATGCCTCCAGTTGAAATGCATTAGTTTAAAAAAACGTGCTGCAATCATGAAAATAAGGAAATAAACGTGTGCCTGCCACGAATAAATAGATTAAATTACGTGACAAAATCACGAACTGCCGTGAGACTGGGTTTCCGTGTGTGGACCACGGAAGAAGAGTGTCATTGACTTGCGTTAGAGTTATCCGTGATCTCAGCACAGACTCACTCCGTGCTCGTATCACAGATTTTAGTTAGGCTAACAGAATCAAAATGAATCTGTATGATGGCAGGACAATGCAATAGTTACAATAACAGTCAGGTTGGTCATGGTATTTGGTGTTGAAAAAAATAAATACTTCAAATGTTGCGTTTCCAGATGAGATAGCACGTCCATTGAGTGAGGTCTGTACTCCATCACTGAAACGATCCGTGTGTGGACCACGGAAGATGAGTGTCATTGACTTGCGTTAGAGTTATCCGTGATCTAAGCACAGACTCACTCCGTGCTCCTATCACAGATTTTAGTTCTGACTATAGCCAAAATGTGTGTAAAACGCCATCAAACTGGATTTTATGATGACAGGACGAGAAAAAATGCCAAGTTAATTACATGCCATTGCAACTAGTGTCGACGAAAAGCTTGTAAGTTCCTAAACAAGTGAGTGAGGTCAGGTTGTGGAGGTCCGTGCCATCACGGGACTTTTGTAACTGAAACAAACGTAATTTTTATGATGACAGGACAATGCAATAACTACAACAGCTGTCTGGTTGACGTCATTATGGCATTTGATATTGGAAAAGAAACAAATACTTCAAATGTTGCGTTTCCAAATGAGAAAGCACGTCCGTTCAGCGAGTTCTGTACTCCGTCATTGAAACGGGTATCCGTGTGTGGATCACGGGAGGTCAGTGTCATTGACTTGCGTTGGAGAAATATCCGTGGCCGGGTCACGGAATTTGGGGCAATTCCGTGATGGCTTCACGGATTTTGAGTTAAGGACCCGTGGACATTTCACGGAATTCTGTGAGACCAGGTTGCCCTGAATCATCTGTCACATCACTCCTCCACACCCTATGGCCTGAGCACTCTCTAAGAGCTGCTAGAACATTCACTTCTGTGTGAAGAACAATGCTCAATCTCTTTAACATCTCTACAGTGTTTTTTTTATTCAGATCAGAAACATTGTTCAGTATGAATCATTGTAGACTAAATTATCTTGACTACATCAGGTTACACTAACAAAACCTTTAATGGGAAAAATAGAATGTCTTCATGAAGGGATAGATCATACAAAACAAAGTCTTTGACTCACTCTTACAGTACAGTCATACCAAGAGTACCATTGAGGACCCAGAGAAATTACAGAACTTCGGTTTTAAGTCAAGAAGTGAGATGTCAAATATAAAAACAACTTGTAGGATTTACTTGATAAAATCATTGTAACAATTTGCACTAAATTTTTCTTAGTAAATTTTACTGCTGTAATATCAAGTACAACTTACTTGCCAGTATCAAGTGAAATTTACTTAACTCTAAATGTAACATTTGTGAAGACATTAAGTAAATGTTACTTAATTATATTTAACTTAGCAGGTTCTATTTATTAAAAGTAATTAAGTAAATTTAATTTTAAAATGTGAAAATATCAAGTAAATTTTATAAATCTGTTATATTTACTGTTATGAATTAATTAAGTAGATTTTAGACTGTCCATTTAACATTTTGAATTACTTAGTTTAATGAATTTTTATTACTCACTATTATTATGTAAATGTTACATAATTTTTTTCAGTGTTACCAAATAAATATAGTAATTTTCTCTGCATCAAATACTTTTCTCACAAATCACAAATAAATTCAATAAAGTTTAACAGTTTATTATGTCAACATTCACATATTCACATCAACTGATAAGTAGTTAAGGTACATTCAGTAACCTCTCGGATCATTTACAATAAGAATTAACCAACAATTTCCCCTAAAGAAAAGGAAAATCCATTTTACTCCATCCAACACATATCTGGGATTATATTTTCTCAAATACCCAATTAGAATCTTACAATTCACTTAAAGGGATAGTTCACACAAAAATCTAAATTTATGTAATTAATAACTCACCCTCATGTCGTTCCAAACCAGTCCAAACCATTTATCTTTGGAACACAGTTTAAAATATTTTAGATTAGTCTGAGAGCTCTCAGTCCCTCCATTGAAGCTGTGTGTACGGTATACTGTCCATGTCCAGAAAGGTAAGAATAACATCATCAAAGTAGTACATGTGACATCAGAGGGTCAGTAAGAATATTTTGAAGCATCGAAAAAACATTTTGGTCCAAAAATAGCAAAGACTACGACTTTATTCAGCATTGTCTTCTCTTCCGTGTCTGTTGTGAGAGTTCAAAACAAAGCAGTCTGGATATCCGGTTTGTGAACGAATCATTCGATGTAACTGGATCTTTTTGAACCAGTTCACCAAATCGAACTGAATCGTTTTAAACGGTTCGCGTCTCCAAAATGCATTAATCCACAAATGACTTAAGCTGTTAACGTTTTTAATGTGGCTGACACTCCCTCTGAGTTCAAACAAACCAATATCCCGGAGTAATTCATTTACTCAAACAGTACACTGACTAAACTGCTGTGAAGAGAGAACTGAAGATGAACACAGAGCCGAGCCAGATAACGAACAAAAGATTGACTCATCGGTTAACAACTTAAGTCATTTGATTTCATTTGGATTAATGTGTATTGGAGATGCGAACCATTTCAAACGATTCAGTTCGATTTGGTGAACTGGTTCAAAAAGATCCAGTTACATCGAATGATTCGTTCGCGAACCGGATATCACAAACTGCTTTGTTTTGAACTCTCTCAAAACAGACACGGAAGAGAAGACAATGCTGAATAAAGTCGTAGTCTGAGAGCGGACTAAATCTAAAATATTTTAAACTGTGTTCTGAAGATAAACGGAGGTCTTACAGGTTTGGAACAACATGAGGGTAAGTTATTAATGACCTAATTTTGATTTTTGGGTGAACTAACCCTTTAATGCAATAACAACATTCAAACCGACACTAAGTGCTCTTTATGCTCTTAAAACCGTAACACATTAAAACATTTCAAGAAGTAAAAATTAGACAAGATTTTGTAAAAAATATTTGAGCTGGAGATGTAATTTGGAGTCTACCAACAGCTTCGATTGTACAGCATGTACCATGTTGATAGAATTTAAGAGAGCAACTTCAACTATAAAGATTGCACTTTTGGGGACATCTTAACACCATCCAGGTCCAGGAAATGTTTCTGGAACACCTCAAAGGTGTAGCAAAGTGTTGGGGTGTATGCCAGGTTGAGGGCTTAAATAAGCCCCATCAGCAGTGTGCAAGCTTTAGCAGTACTGCCGCATGATAGACACATCGACTGGATCCTCTTGATCAGCACCATGGATGACCAGTATCTTAAGGGTATGTTCAGCGGCATCACTACAAGTGTCCTCCTGCATACAGTTTATAAAAAAGAAAGAACACAATTCTATTGAGACACAAATACAAAAGAGATTCATTATCAATGCAGAACGAACATGCTCGCTAAAAATTACTTAACATAACTCACATTGTTAAATTCAGTATAATGTGTTTTACCTTGAGTCAACATAAGTAAAAAAGTTAGTAGAACATTGCGCAAGACAGATGCAATTCACAGATTGTACCCATAAAATGAATGTTGTGCGAAACCATACATTGTGTGACTCTGCACCTTTACAGTGCCAGGAAACCCTTTTTAATACCCAGACTACGTTTAAGTTGTGACTGCACATAATTTGGACCATTGCTGAGTGAAAAATCTTCATGTTTGTGTCTTACTTTTTCACTTGCGCTTAAAAATGATTTTTATGACAAAAAAAAAAATCATGCTTTACCAGGCAATCTTCAAAAAGCTCTTCTTCTTTCTCACTGAGGTACAGGATAAGGCTGCGGATGACAGTTTCACGTCTGCTTTGGTACTGTCAACAGATTGATAATGTGTCAATACTGTGTGAATTACAAGCAGGAGGAGCTATATACCTGCATGCAGTTTGTCTGTGTGCAGTATTCTGCAGATTTTAACAAGTTAAATTTAAGTATTTAAAAATAAAATATATATATATATATATATATATATATATATATATATATCCCAATCCATTACAGTTTTATGACGTGTCAAAAACATGCATTTACTTATCTATTTGTCACATTTTTATATATTTGCTAGACATTTTTTTAAAAGATTCCCTTGTGTGTAAGTTTGAGAAATAAGAGCAGCAATATTATAGTATTATTACAAATATTTCTACTTGCCTGTATGAGAATGTTGCCGTGTCAGACCAGATAGATATCGCAACGCACTCCTGTACTGTTCTTTTACCTGTTGAGAGAAACAAATTGTGTCATTGAGATCTCATTTACATTGTGTTTTAATTCCTTTTAATACAGCATTGAACTTGTTACGAGTTTGTGCCTGAAAATGAATTGGCATGGCAACGAGGCGGAGACGCTTGCCGCCCATTGCGTTCAAATATAACGGTTCTTGCTTCATCTCCTAGACTGAGATTCACATGGATGAAGCTACTGATGCTAACCTCCCTCACTTAAGCCGTGGAAAGGCTGTGGTCTAACGTTAGGTTTTAAAAACATTAAATTTTATTTTCATTAAAAAGATGACCGTACCTTCATACCGCTAGCTTATTAAAATAAAACGGCTGTATTCATACAAGCACTTGCTGCTACACATCAATGTTTAACGTAATTAGTAGCCAAGTTCACCTGCCATCTGGGGCCGGTTTCACAAAGATAGACTTTGACTATGACTTAGATATAGTTGATAGTCAGACTTCAGATAGACATCAAATTCAGACCATTGCACGAAGCACTTAAGACTCTGACTATCTCAAGTAGGACTACACTGCAGTGCATTCTGGGTAAAATAAGACACTTTTCAAAACAAAAAACATGGCGGATCGAGTAAGCGCATTTAACCGGTCAGTTCAGTTTACCCCAGCAGAAAATATGTGTTTGTTGGAGGAGTATAATAGTTACAAGGACATTTTACTAGGGAAATTTAGCGGAGGAGAATGTAGTAACAAGAAGAAATGTTTAATTTGGAAAAAGATTTCCGCGACAGTAAACAGCATTAATCCGACCGTTGAGCGCAGCGTTAAAGACGTACAGAAAAGATATAAAAACATGGTGCAAGATGCCAAAAAGGAAATATTTAAGAGGAAATACCCAAAAACGGGAGGAGGACCCCAAGAGAAACTTAAAGACACCACTGAAATGGTGATGAATATATATGGTGGACAGTCGCCGATGTTCTGGGGGATAAGCGGAGGACGGGAAAGTGGAGTGTGTGGAGCCGTCAACACTGACGTAACCGGCGGAGTTCCCTCAGCCACTGACAGCAGCACCCCGCCGCCACATCAAGAGGAAGAGCCAGACAGTCAAGATGAGAATACAGGTAACAGCGGGTGATTGTTATAAATAAATCAGTTTGGTTTTTCCTTTTGCTTTATTGCCTTCGATTTGATGCTTATAAAGTCAAGTTGATGATGTATGCTAATATGAACCGGTAATAATGTATGCTAATGTGAACCGGTAAGCTTGCTATCCAGCAAATCATGTGAACAACGTAATGACTCAGCCTATAATAGAAGGAACCTACAAGTAATAAAATGATATGTTCTTATTTTTTTTAGTGACCCTGTCTTTGAATTGGGACCGAAGCGAGGCAGTGGTGGAGGAGCCGGCTGAGAGACGTGAGGGGACAGGAGATGAAGAGTCTGAGTCAGCGTCAGCGTCAGCATCAGCATCAGCTACAGCTACAGCTCCTGGTCCCATGGGTTGCACAACGGTGTTCAGAGGAACAACCATGTCAATGGTGCTAGACAAACAATACAGTAATCTTCAACTGGAAGAGAAGAAATTGCTGCTAGAGATTGAAGTTTTACAGCTTCAGAGAGATAAATTAAAATTAGAGCTTCACAAACAGTCGCTGGAGTCCTGAATATCTTTGAGTAGCCTACTAATTTATTTAATAATTTATTGAACGAACAGTATATCACTTGTTTTGTGAGTTAATAGTTTTTCAGTTTATATAGTAAGTTGTACTTTTAATAACCTTGAAGATTTTGATATGAATGAAATGAAACTTGAATGTAATTTATAGAATAATTTATTGAATGAACAGTATGTCACTTGTTTTGTGAGTTAATAGTTTTCCAGTTTGTATAGTAAATTGTAATTTAAATAACCTTGAAGATTTTGATATGAATGAAATGAAACTTGAATGTAATTTATAGAATAATTTATTGAATGAACAGTATGTCACTTGTTTTGTGAGTTAATAGTTTTCCAGTTTGTATAGTAAATTGTAATTTAAATAACCTTGAAGATTTTGATATGAATGAAATGAAACTTGAATGTAATTTATAGAATAATTTATTGAATGAACAGTATGTCACTTGAGAAACCTTAAAAAATAAATTTTTATATTTATTAAGTTGTTTGCTACTCATTTAAGCCTAATAGGTAAAGACAGACAACATGATTTTTTCAATGTTTCAGACATTGAAAATCCTGTCAACGTACATCTGACGCACATATCGACCAGTTCCATTCTGCTCCTCTAAATCTTCTCTATCCTCCAGTTCATTGAGATTGTCATCTCTGATATCCTCACCTTCAGGCTCAGGTAGCCGGAGATCCCTAATGATTAATTAGTTTAGAAGCATGTTGGTAAATAGTAATTCAATTAGGCCTATTGAAAATGGATGGCAATGTGGATTTTGTTTTTTAGGTAGGCCTACCTCGCTATGTTATGCAGCACTACAGTTGCACAGATGATGTTACACACTCTGTCAGGTGCCATTCGCAATTCCCCATGTAGGCAATGAAAACGCCTCTTCAGTACACCAAATGCCCGCTCTACAGTGTTACGAGTTGAACAGTGTGCTGTGTTGTAGTTTCTCTGTGCAAATGTAGTAGGATTCAGGAAGGGAGTAAGGAGCCAAGGTTTTAGAGGGTAGCCCGAGTCCCCCAACAGGACCCCATCGATAATGCCTTGCTCAAATGCTAGACAGAGTTGAGAATTTTGCAGAATTCGAGAGTCATGAAGGGATCCAGGCCAGCGGGCCACACAGTTGAGGAACCGGAGATCAGAATCACAAACAGCCTGAATGTTTAGGCTGTGATATCCTTTTCTATTGACAAACAAATGTTCATGAGCAGGTGGAGCCTGGATTCTGACATGTGTCCCATCAATTGCTCCAACAACATTGGGAAATCTTGCTATGCTGAAGAACCCTCTTTTGAGTTTGTTCAGCTCAGCCATTTGGTTTGGGAACTGAGGGAGCTTATTTGAAAGTGCCCTTGATACCCTGTATACCACCCGTGACACAGAAGCTTTGCTGAGACCCACTGTGTCACCAACAGTATTCAGAAAACTTCCTGTAGCATAAAATCTCAAAGCAGTGCAAACCTGTAGCAATGCTGGGATACTGTGGCTCCTTGAAGTGGCAGGGCTCAGTACTTCAGCTAATTCATCTGTCAGACTCAGTATAACTTCTTTGGGCAAACGAAACCGACTGATGAAGTCCTCATTATTATACATTTCCAGTAGGTTACTGCGGTCCCTAAAAACCCTTTCCCTTCTCATAGCTCTCTCCATAACGTTGTCAGCAAACCACAAATTATGAGCCATTTTCCCCTTTTCTCTTGGCTGTTTGTTTCTGCTGGTTGCCAAGGTAACAGAGTCTTAGACCTAAGTTAGCCTGGGGGTAAGGTGTCTAATTTTTTTGGTCTAAATTAAGTCAGTCTTTATCTTTGTGAAACAGTCTAACTTGCATTAGACTAGTCTATGAGTAAATTTTAGACTTGTCTAACACTATAGACCGGTCTGAATAGCTTTGTGAAACCGGCCCCTGGTAACGTTACTGCATTTTTCCAAACGTTCCTTCTTTGATGCAGACTTTGATAAGCTACGTGCTGCAAAATATTCAGTGGATATAAAATGACTAACGTTTAGTTAGACACTTTTAAATAAGGCTAACATTAGATAGGACACACACAGGCAGTCAGCACGTTAATGTTACGTTACATCGATTTCCTTACATAACGTAACATGACTGTTTGAGCTTAATCACGGCCAGCTAACATTAAATTACTCTTAAGTTAACCATACTGGGTGACTTTTTCTACAAGAACGCGGCTAACTACATTTAGTTTTGACTAACCATTGGTCTCAACTTGGACTGATAATGGCGGCGCTTTAGCTAAAGTTAACCTTATTGTGATTAAAACTTACGTTCAGATAATTTTGAACCGTAACGTCTATGCAATAATCAAACCATGAAAATGAACACATAGTTGTTATCACAAATCTAAAATAGAAAAGTCAAAACTTACCGAAGATAAGTCAGCCAAAAGTGACCGCCCAAACCGACCGACCGTCTCTGCCACTGCCAGAAGGATCTTGTTTAAAAAAAAAAAAAAGCGCGCGGATTCAAACGCACTTAGCTTTTCAGATTAAAATTTACTTAGTATTTTTAGGTGAATGTGCTGTCACCATAAAACATTAAATAGTACTTGTAAATATATAATACAATTTACTCTTTCTTCTCAGTTATGTTATTACATGAATAAATAGTGTAATTTTTAATTAAGATATTATAGTTCCAACTTAATTTTGATTTTACATTGTATAAATTACATTAATTAATGTAATAGATTTTACCATACCACAAAGTCATTATTTTCAGTGTAGCTAAACATTTAATATTTGAAAATTGTGTTATGATACAAATGTGAAACGACTGACAGTAATATCCTTGGATGTGAACAACTCAATTAGACCCATATTCTGTGTATTCTGCATACGATTAAGAATAAATGTGCAGTATTCTGAAGGAATTTAAAAAACTTGGTTACACTTTTCTGATAGCCTTTCAGTAAATGCACTTATCATTCTCAGACCTGCACTAACATGGTAAAAATATGTGGTGTTTGTTAGGACAGTCAGTTAGCCTACTGAAGTGCCCCATTATACTGTTTGAAAGGTAGTTGGGAGTCCCCAGCAACAGATTTACATGCATGCAAAGTAAAGAAACATTTTCTTATAATTTGCATATCTATTTTTGTCATGATTCTGCCCTCGTGTCCTTGATTTTTCCTAGTCTTGAGGCAGGATCATGACAGACCCTTGTTTTGTGTACAAGCGCATGGCCTTGTCTTTGGGCCATGTGCTTGTGTTGTCTCGTTCCCTTGCCCCGCCCCCCTTATTATCCCAGTCTTGCCGTGATTGTCCTATCTGTGTCACCTGTCGTGTCTTAATTGTTCCCCCTATTTAGATCTCCTAGTGTGCTCTGTCTTGCGTCGGTTCATTGTGTTACTTATGTGTTTCTCAGATGTGTTCCACACTTGTGACTGTATCCTGTATACCGTGAGTGTTTGTTTATAGTTAGTGTTTAGTGTCTTTATCTGGTCAGCCCTGTCTTGTTTGGTTATTTAGTCCTTACCCTAGGTATTGTTTTCCCCCTCGTGGGTTTTTGTTTTCCCTTTTTGTCAAATAAATCCTGTGTGTACCCGATTCCTGTCTGCACCTGAGTTCCTCCCTTACCAAAACCCTGACAGAATGAACCGACCACCAAGGAACTCAGCAGACAGGAGGCAATGCTGGATGGCATCAGCCAGCCAGCGAGATTGTTTTGAGGGCTCTCGCCTTGTGGTGTTCCGGGGGACCAGGGGAGGTCGTTCCGGAGCGAGCGGGCGAGAGGAGGAGCCCCAGAGGTCCCCACCTACCCAGCTGCCGGCGATCCCGGAGGGTCGTGTCCTGGCCGTGGCAACCCTGGGGGGTCAGGCAAGCCCCTCCCAGAGTCCTGAGGTGCCCTCCTCAGCCAGCAGTCTCCCCATGAAACGAGGGAGACGGTTTTCATGGGAGTCAACTTCTGAGTCTTCGGCGTCCGAGACTGCCCTGCCCGAGACCAAACTCCCCCAACCCGCCTCTGACCCAGCTGTAGCCTCTGCACCGCGCCCGAGGAGGAAGAGGAAGAAGAAGGGGCCTGCCGGTCCTGTGACCCTGTCTCCTCCCGTGCCAGCAGCGGAGAGCGCTGGCGTGCCCGTGCCAGCAGCGGAGAGCGCTGGCGTGCCCGTGCCAGCAGCGGAGAGCGCTGGCGTGCCCGTGCCAGCAGCGGAGAGCGCTGGCGTGCCCGTGCCAGCAGCGGAGAGCGCTGGCGTGCCCGTGCCAGCAGCGGTGGGCGTTCCCGTGCCAGCAGCGGAGAGCGCTGGCGTGCCCGACCCAGCAGCGGTGAGCGTGCCCGTGCCAGCAGCGGTGAGAGCTGGCGTGCCCGTGCCAGCAGCGGTGAGCGCTGGCGTGCCCGAGCCAGCAGCGGTGAGCGTGTCCGAGCCAGCAGCGGTGAGCGCTGGCGTGCCCGAGCCAGCAGCGGTGAGCGTGTCCGAGCCAGCAGCGGTGAGCGCTGGCGTGCCCGAGCCGGCAAAGAAGAGGGCAGTATGCAAGTCGGCAGTCGTGAGAGCGCAGGAGAGTGCCGCGGCCGACTCTGCAGCAAAGACTTTAGTTCAGTGTATCTCATCTCGTAAGGAGATGCCAATTGTCTTAGCGGCTAAAGCCTTTTCTGATTATTTGTCTAGTCTTGTCCGTATCCTAGAAGTCCCCGTCAGTCCTGTCTTGTCCTCAGACCCTGTCCCCAGAAATCCCGAGTGTCCTGATGTCGTCTCCCCGTGTCCCGTAGATGTCGTCTCCCCGTGTCCCGTGAGTGTTGCCCCGTGTCCTGCTGATGAAGTCATGTATCCTGTTGATGTGGCCCCGTGTCCCGTAGATTTCCCGTGTCCTGTTGTCCCCCCGTGTCCAGTAGATGTTGCCCCGTGTCCCGTAGATGTCCCGTGTCCAGTAGATGTTGTCCCCCCGTGTCCAGCTGTCGTCTCCCCGCGTCCCGTAAGTCTTGCCCCGCGTCCCGTAAGTCTTGCCCCGCGTCCCGTAAGTGTTGCCCCGCGTCCCTTGTCTGCTCCTATCATGTCCCCTGTCAGTTGTCCCGAGACCCCTCCCCGCCCCTCACCACCCAGACCTGCCCGTACCCCCCGTCGTCAGCCTTCGTCCTGTCCTCCTAAAACTTCTGCCCCACCCACTCACCCTGGTCTGTCCCCCATGAACTTTGTGGTCCCGCCTCCTCCCCTTCCCTGTTTGTTTTTTTTGATTTGTCACCCTAACCCTGCCGTCGTGTATTCATGTCTGCCTTTGTTATTATTTGTCATGTCTTGTTGGTTTGTGTCGGTGTCCCAGTCTGTCATGTCAGTCGTGTCCCGTGTTTGATGTTCCCTTGAGGAGCGTCTGGAAGCCGCTCCTTAAGGGAGGGGTTCTGTCATGATCCTGCCCTCGTGTCCTTGATTTTTCCTAGTCTTGAGGCAGGATCATGACAGACCCTTGTTTTGTGTACAAGCGCATGGCCTTGTCTTTGGGCCATGTGCTTGTGTTGTCTCGTTCCCTTGCCCCGCCCCCCTTATTATCCCAGTCTTGCCGTGATTGTCCTATCTGTGTCACCTGTCGTGTCTTAATTGTTCCCCCTATTTAGATCTCCTAGTGTGCTCTGTCTTGCGTCGGTTCATTGTGTTACTTATGTGTTTCTCAGATGTGTTCCACACTTGTGACTGTATCCTGTATACCGTGAGTGTTTGTTTATAGTTAGTGTTTAGTGTCTTTATCTGGTCAGCCCTGTCTTGTTTGGTTATTTAGTCCTTACCCTAGGTATTGTTTTCCCCCTCGTGGGTTTGTTTTCCCTTTTTGTCAA
The DNA here is from genome assembly GCF_003368295.1 of Carassius auratus. NCBI lineage: Eukaryota > Metazoa > Chordata > Actinopteri > Cypriniformes > Cyprinidae > Carassius > Carassius auratus. The sequence goes on from NC_039298.1 coordinate 22,856, forward strand.
ATAAATCCTGTGTGTACCCGATTCCTGTCTGCACCTGAGTTCCTCCCTTACCAAAACCCTGACTATTTTGACCCCTCCTTTGCATCGTGTTACTCTGCTCTGATTGGTCAGATGACCCAGTCTGTTGTGATCACCAGTACTGGAATACGGCTTATCAATAATACACCCTATTATAATAATGAAAGCGCTCCACTCTGTTCCAAAAATAAAGTATAAGAGGGGAAAAAGTTGTTTTACACTTACACTGAACTGAAACCACAGCTTGGTAGTGAAGACCCAAACAATAATGGTATGTGTGATAGCTGAACACAGACAGAGTATCAATAAAGCACTGCAGTTTGTAAACCATTGTATTGCTCCATCCTTGATCATGACTTGATCATACGGCTTTCAAAGAATTACATTACGAATCCCGCATTGAACTCGTGGAAACTGGAGAAGCAGTCGTCAGTGAAATTAGGTAAACACAGCAAAAAGTTGTGATCATACTGCTGTAGTATTATAGTAAAGATTAATTTTAACCACGGATTCTTCACAGCCTCATCTCATAATAAACCAGATTCACTTTCACGGTGCAGAGCACAGCATCTTTTCCACATTACTTTATCCACACAAATGAGCTACAGAATTTGACAGGGGTTCAAGTTCTTGTGGGGGATGTACACACAGAGAACGTAGGTAATGTAATATGTATTTGCAATGTATATTGTGTCTATATATTTGAAACATTTGAATGTACTGATAAAGGTAACTAAAGTATTTTTGTTGAAGTACAATGTCGTAATAATAATGACCATAATTGACCATAATAATGTACCAAATCTAACTTGTATAAATATTACAGTATTATAGTATGAAAATACTATGCATATATTTATCAGTGAAGTCGTGAAGAACACAAACAAAACCCAAAATCAACCATGACAGGAAGCCAGTGGGGATCGAAAAAAAACAATAACCTATAAAACATTTTCATTTAAATCCAATTAACAGGCAATTCACTGTCTGAAAACATTTCATTCAGTTTACTCTTAAGTAAACTGAAAAATTTACACGTCAAGTACGCATTTTAAAAGTATGCTAAAGTGTAATTTTCACAAGAATTTTAATTTGATTAAAGTGGTTATAAGTAATGGCAATGGGTTAATGAAGTTAATGATTATGACTATGACGCAGGTGTTGTTGACACCTCTATTTTGGGTTCTGCTTGTATTAGCTCTGTGATTTCTTGCACTGTCATCATTGTTCTTTTTTGTCTGTTTACAATTTAACCTCATTTATCTTCTCCTCCCTCTCATTCTGGAATGTTTATTTACAGAGCTTCTTTTTTTTTTTTTTTTTCGGACACCTACTCTTTTGCCAACGCCTGAAGATTCCTCAAAGGAACAATACAGAGTTTGTCCAGAATGTCCCGAGTCTGGCTGTTCATGTGAGAGCCTCACAGGCAAAATGAGCTTCACTTGTCTGTTTTTATTGACCGGTAGCTGATGATTGCAATGATTTCTCTACATAAACATTTGTAGAGATGTAGGTCATTTGAAGATAAAATTAAATAAATGTGATCCTATTTATTGCCTGAATAATGTATTTCTGCTCTTACTATATGCAGTTCATTGGTGCAAGTTATTCCATCTTCATCATTTTTCATCAAAAAGTAATTACATCCCTTGTGAAAAAGAAGTACACTTTAGCATACTTCTAAAAAAAAAAAGTACTTATTATGGAAATAATATACTTAAAAAATATATATGTAAGTGTGAATTGAGTGCAATGCTTTCCAAGACACCAATTTTAATTGCAATGAAATAAAAATGATAACACATTTTTAATTTAACAGATACATTTATGAAGACAAAAAACTAAAGTATACTTTAAAGTTAATGTCAATGCTACTGAAACTTGCACTTCATTCATTTAAATGTATTTGTAATTACATTTGTAATGATAAAGTTTTACTTTAGTACTGTACATCAAATAATAAAAAACATTTTTTTTCTGTTTTACAAAGAAATATATCACATTACAGAAGTAAAATGGTTGGTGAACGAGGCGTCATTCATTTAAAGCATGCTGTTTGATGCGTCACTATTCTCTCCTCCTAGGAATTGTACATTTCTGTGTATAAAAAGGCCTAAGGCAGGGAGCATTGCTTTAATGTTTTTCAAAGGCGGGTAAAATCAGTTTCACACAATGTCACTTTTAAAGATAAAAGTATTTTGAGGATGTTTAAAATACCACTTATTTCTACTGGTCACATTCCACTCAACAAATTATAGTTGTGATCATTCAAACCCTTGTTAAAAATAGCCCGTTGACGTTCAGTTGATGCAACAGACAACTTTCACTCTCTCAGACCAGCTGTCATTAATACTGGGGCTTTAGATGATAAAAGATGACATTTGTAAAAGGGAGTGTTTGTTTTCATGCTGCAGGCTACAGCATCTCGTCTTGAAGGCTCTGTGTTACAAAAAAAATAATACACCTACTCAAATGCATATAAAGATGAAGACATTGTTTTTGTTTCAGAGCATTCTTGCTATGCAATGTCTCGTTTTCCCAGGCCTACAACAATAAGTGGATTCCTATGGTGCAAAGCACAATAAAACCCTACTCAGTGCTGTTGAAACTTAATGTGCTCTCCAGGCCAGGTCGAATCAGAAGCAAGCTCAGACATTGAAAATGCACAGTGACCCCTTCCTGTTTCCAGTCTCAGGAGGAAAAAAGAGGTTTAACCATGTCCACAAACATGCTGAACAAAGTATTTGTATAGCAGCATGCTGTTCAGACACAGCTGATATGACCAGCCAGGCCTCTGTCGGAAAGCCTCAGAGCTTTTGAAGAATGTATTACTGTCTTTTATAAAGTGTTGCAGTCAGAATGAGTCTCGCTTTCTCTTCTGGCTTTGATGGCCCTGAGGTATACTGAGGTATATTTACAGATAACCTGTTCCTACCCAACTCCTGCAGCTTTACAAGGTTGTCATGTTATTGGGAGTAAGTCAATTTAGTGTTCTGGATTACTGATTAAAGGCCTTTACATTTACTTGCAACTCAAGTAACATCTCTTTAGTTTGTGTTAAATTAAAAATCAAGTTCAAAACAAGTTAAAAATAGTTTTTAGCATTCAAGAGAAATGTGTCATCAAATGCTTCAAAGCATAGATATTTAAAGCATGTATGAATGAATCATACACAATCAGGCCTGCATGTTTTAAGAAAGTCGACATAAAAGAATGTTGGTAACCCAACTGTTTCGATTCCTATTGATTTCCACTGATTTTTGTTCATACAAAAGAACTCAATGGGACCATGTTTAGTTGCCAGCATTCTTTTGTGTGTGGGTGGGTGTGTTCAGCATAAGAAAGAAAGTCAGACAGTTTTCGAAACAACATTAAGGTGAGTAAATGAAGACAGTAATTATCAGTTAATCCCTTTCTTCCATTATATAATGCTAAAACATCTTCTATTATATAACACTCGCACAGCTGTTTTCAACAAGACAGTCACACTATATACAGTATCCTTAATCTTCTCCATTAGGTAGATGTATATCCTTTCTCTTCAAGTTATCTTTGTTACACCACTGGAACAGTCAGCAGTCTAGTTGATGGATGGATGAAATCCTGTCCTATATCCATGGGTCCCCCTTCCTGAATCATGCAAACACCCAGTAAGATATAAGATGACCTTGAAGGTCACTGTCAAAAACAGCTTGATTTTGAAATGACATCTACAGGTATTTATATAAAATGTATACATGACACAGTATTGCTATACTCAAACACCAAGAACCATTCCATGCACACATACAATAAATTACATGAGAAAAGTCTGTTACCATAAGCATTTCATGAGCACTGTCATTCCTGTACTCATGGTCATGTGAGCTTCTTCTCAGCGCATTCCTTGTGCTATTAACTACATCGACTGTAAAGAGTCACATGAGCTCTCTTATCCTGATATTCACAGGAAAGGCCTTACATAAACCCCTTTGCACTTTCATGTGCCATAGGAATTTTTGTAGATGTAAGATCTACTCTGTTTTAACTGAATAATGCTCATTAGTTAAACTGCAATCTCTTCTGCAGCTTCTTGACTTAATGCATACAGTATATATATTATGCATCTGGCTGCTGAGGTTGCTTCTCCAATGAGAGAGTAATGGACTGAATAATGTTCTGGATATTTGTCGGAGATACAGATGTTTTGATAGAAGTTCTTGTTAAACCAGAATCTTGTGGCCAGTTTTCCATTTTCAGTAAGAAAGAGGGAATCTTTGGGAGATGGTCGGCCTGTGTATCTTGAACAGACATATTCAGAAAATAAGTTCAAATGGACTGAGTTTAGACTAAAGATGTCCCTAACTGGACAGTATTTCTTCTTTGAAGGTTGAAGATCCGTGCTCATCCACTCAGGCAATGCAGCAGTAGTCAAAAATGATAAACAATGGCAGATCACTTTCAACAGTTATCATGCAATTCATATAATATCCACTAAACAACAATTCCTCCTCCAAGCAGCTCACATATCTGGACACCTGCATCTCAGACACCTGCTCCACTCACTGGTCTTGAGTCCCACAGAGGAGACGGAAGGATACAAAGGAGGAGCGACGACAGTGAAGGACGAGAGAGGACCAGGCCTGGGCTTTATTTTGTGTTTGGTTTTGTTTGTGTTTTGTGTATATTTTGTGATTAAAGCTCTCATTTGTATGTTCGCCGGTTCCCGCCTCCTTCTTCCAGTACTACGGAGGGTTTTATATTGTCACACTGACACTAATTGAATTCAATACAATTCACCAAAAATCACACCATGGAAAATGTTAAACTTTAACATTAATGCATTAAAGAGTTAGTTCTACCCCCAAAAATGAAAAATTCTGTCCTTAATTTCATACCCTCATGTCATTCCAAAGCCCTAAGACCTTCATTCATCTTCAGAACAGCAGAAAAGTGATAATGGCATCGTTACAATAATCCATATGATATCAGTGGTTCAACCGTGATGTTATGAAGCTACGAGAAAACTTTTTGTGTGTAAAAAATGTATGCTGAAGCAGAAGCCGCGTTATGATGGAGAACATGAATGGATTCAAAAGGATTCGAGTTTTCAATCTTGCAGATTAGCTTTAAGTGGTTGGGTTGTTTTTGACCTGATCTGGGAGTGTTTGTTGAGCCTTAATACACCATTACATTTACCAACATGCAGTGTAGAGGTTTAAATTACAGAAGGCTGTGCTGTGGCATTTGCTGTGACAGTCAGTGGTCTTTGTGTGATATTTATACTAGGCTACAGTAAGTGTATTTGTGAGATGCAGCGCTGGCAGCCGGCTGTGACTACATTCTACAAGCAGCAGGAGATTTTCCAGTGGATTTCAGAGTGCTCTCACACTCACACGTATGGTCAGATGATTTATAATCTATTCTTATAATACACAAACTAATATTTATAAAACACTGAGCACAGAAATACAGTCTGGTTTAAAGTCCCCAAAATGCTAAGCATAAAAAAGAGTGTTAGGATTTCATCTTTAAACTATAAATTTACATTTCAGTAAATAAATAAACAATACCAAAAATATTATGTTTCAACAACTGCAAATTATATTTTTGAAGGCTCTTTTTAAGCGTTGCTTCAAGGAATAGTTCACTCCGAAATTAGAAACTGCTGAATATTTTCTCACTCTCAGACCATACAAGATTCTAGATTCTAGATTCGCTTCTTCAAGGAAACAGATCAGAAGAAATTTAGCATTTCATCCCTTGCTTACCAGTGGATCCTCTGCAGTGAATGGGTGCTGTCAGAATGAGAGTTCAAACAGCAGATAAAAACATCATAATAATTTACAAGTAATCCAATCAATCAATTAACTTCTTCTGAAGCAAAAAGATGCATGTTTGTAATAAATGAGTGCATCATCAAGGAGTTTTTAACTTGCTTTCTCCAGTTAAAATATTGTCTTGTCTGAATCAGGAGAGAAATATGCCCTGATCAAGCATTTTTGATAAGCTAAAATAGTCCAAAACAGTTATATAAAAATACTGAGATGTTTTTAAAAGCTGTTTGGAACTTTCATCTGATGGCTCCCATTCACTGCAGAGGTCCTATTTGTAAGCGATTGATATAATGTTATATTTCTAATCTAATCTGTTCCAATGAAGAATCAAACTCATCTATATCCTGAATGGCATGAGGGTGTGTAAATTGTAAACTAATTTTTATTTTTGGTTGAACTGTTCCTTTAAGTATCTAAATGTATTGTACACACATATAGGCTCTACATCCTTTTAGATCTCCATCTGGACAGCTAAACAGATGGGTAAAGTGGCTGTGGAATTACAGAATCTCCGTCAATGGGATTACACAGGCTTATTCCATCTTCATTGAGATCCATTCAGAATAATCGTGACACAAGATCATCATTCAGAAAAAGTGAAATTACGATCTAGAAGAATGAAACTATAACAAGGCTTAAACAGAGCTACATTACCTTTAGTGTTATAGGAGCCTTTACACACTGTGTGTTACTGCCACATTTTCGTTTCTATTCATTTTCTGTATTTTATTATTACCGTTAAGTGCCACTAGGGGCGCTGTAGCTTAAGAGTGAGCTTCGTATGCAGAGAAGAGGTTAATGCAGAAGAAGAAGCGATCTCTCTAGAGAAAGAAGCGATCTCTCAAGAGAAAGAAAGATGCATGACTAAAGTGTGGTCACTAAGCTAATAAGAGAAATAAGATAAACAAAAAGAAGAAGAAAAAGACTTAAACTAATTCCTCTCTCGGTACTCAGCCAACGAGGTATGTTTTGTATGTTGTATTTGTCAAAATAGTTGTATCTGTCAGATTTCTTTCTTTAAGCTAATTATTGTTTGTTCTGTGCTTTTAGTTTTCACGGTGTGTTTATGATCCTGACTAAGCTGGATTCAATAAATCCATCAGTATGAGAAAGCCACTTGTGTCTGTTGGTACCTGGAGGAATTACAGTGAAAACTCGGACTGATCTGCATGCGGGTGGAGGCGAGGCGGCATGATCGAAGGAGCAGCAGTCTTGCCACAGCGTGATCGGCACGTGAACAGAGCGGGGAGCGCGCACGGGACCAAAGCACACGATTTGAAGAGCAACACTTTCAGATAAGACCATAAGATGTGTGGACACTCATAAGTTAAGGGTTTGTCTAAACAAGGAAAACAAAACACAAGTTTATGGTTGATTAATCAAACTGTGAAAAGTGAAAGTAACGTTTTGCTATTCCTAGTTTTGTTTTATTAAGCCACAGTGTAAGTTCTAAAGCACCTAAGTTTAAGCATCAGTACTTTTGTTTTATTGGGCTATTTGTAAAATTCTGTATTTTATGTGAACAGTTTAAATGTGAATAACTCTTATTTGTATACGTTTTGGGTATATTTAAGTTGACAGTAATTTAAGTTACATTCATATTACTGCATTAAGATTCAGTGTTACATTTTTATTTTATTCTGCCTTTATATTTTAACTGCCTGCAGTACAGGGGTGACTTTTAGTTAACGTAAAGATTTTGCTGTTTAGTGACAAGTGACAAGACGTTAAAATGACTGATCCAAATACACCACTAAATAGTGCAGAACCCCAGATGCAGTCTGAAGAAACCCAATGTACTGATATTAGTGAGCAGCAAGAATCAGTACAACTTAGAAGAAGTCAGAGAGTGAAAACACTCACAGAAAAGGGAAGAGAAATGCAGGATGAGAGGATTAAAGGACTCCAGCAAAGATTTAACTACAACTATGAAAAGTGGAGAACACGTGCAAAAGCATCCAAGTTACCCCTCTCTCAAACAGAACCCTTGAATAAAGACATACTTGAAGATATTATTGGTGATGTTAGAGGTCTTTGTGCAGATGTCACAAAAGTTTATGAAGAGTTACGTAAGCTCACCCCACCGGATCAGGAGTCACGTCGCAGAGTAGATCTGTGTGTGGAGATCTCAGGTTTCCTCGTGAATAAAGCAACCAGCCGATTGGAAGGAAAAGAGGAACAAGATTGGCCAGAAGCAGGCTCCCTCTTTCAAACTGTAAGCAATAAGTCAAGCTCCTTCAACACCACTAAGAACTCAAATGAGCATTCACATAGATCCTCTATAAAACGTCAAGAAGCCGCAGCAGAAGCAGCAGCGAGTCAAGCTGTTCTCAAAATATTAGAAGAACAAGAAATGGAACAGCAAGAAATAGAAAGACTAGAAGCTGAAGTCAGGAAAAAGGCAGTAGAACAAGAAACATTGATTAGACAAAAGCGCTTAGAAAGAGAGACAGAAGAAATTAGATTAAGAATGCAGAGAGAAGCAGAAGAAGCAAAGTTTAAGGCTCAACAAGAAGCAGAGTATGCAGCTCTGCAGAGAACACTTGATGAAAAGAAAAGAAAAGTACTGCACCTGGAAAAGGTCAAAGATCTAAAGGCAGCACAAGCAAAGATGCAGGTTTATGACCAAATGAGTGCAGTAGAAGCGCAAAAGATTGATGTAACAAAGATTAACACAGAAATGAAAGACGCTGAACATGTAAGCTTCCCATCTCTGCTTAAACAAGTTATACCCCAAGCTGCAGCCACTCCTACAAGTGATGGTACATCAGATCTTGTTAAAGTGCTAGCAAGTGCACTAAGTACTAGCCGTATCCCTGTTCCTGAACCTACTGTGTTTTCTGGGGATTCCTTAAGTTACAGTGACTGGAAGCTGTCATTTCAAACGCTGATAGACCAAAAAAATATCCCAGACAAGGAGAAAATATTCTACCTTCGGAGATATGTGAGTGGACCGGCTAAGAGAGCGGTTGAAGGATACTTCCTGCTTGGAACCGAATCTGCATATGCTGCTGCCTGGAAGATTCTGGATGAAAGATATGGAAATCCATTCACAATCGCGAAAGCCTTTAGAGACAAACTGCATGCATGGCCCAAAATTACCTCAAGAGACAGTTCCGAACTAAGAGACTTTGCAGATTTCTTGCGCAGTTGTGAAGCGGCTACAGCTCACATCAAGTCATTAGAGATCTTGAATGACTGCAATGAGAACCAAAAGATACTTTCCAAACTTCCAGACTGGCTTGCTGCCAGTTGGAACCGCAAGGTTATTGAAATTGAAGAACAAACAAATCAGTTTCCCACTTTCAGCCAGTTTGTTGAGTTTCTATCGAGAGAAGCCAAGATAGCCTGTAATCCTGTTACATCTTTACAGTCACTTAAACAATGTGAGCCTAACAAATCAGACAAACCGAAGCTTACAAAACAGAAAGAAATTGGAGTTAAAACACTGATGACGACTTCACAAGAAAAGATACAACTGGTATGTGTATTCTGTAAGAAACCTAAGCACAGTTTACACAAATGCAGAAGTTTTCTGGAAAAGGCTGTGTCAGACAGAGTCAGCTTTATTAAGTCAGAAAGGCTATGTTTTGGTTGTCTCAAACCAGGCCATCATTCGAAGAGCTGTACCAACCGCAATATTTGTGAAAGGTGCAGTAAAGGGCATCCGACTTGTCTTCATGAAGATAGAGTTAAGGACAAAGGAGAACAAAGGCAACCAATAGCTAATCCAAATCCAAGCAACGAAAGGTCAAGTCAAAGCGACCGAGTTCAAGAACAAGTTACAGCCATGGCTACGACTAACCAAGTCGCAAGTCAAGAAAATAACACACAGACAGCTGCAATCATTCCTGTGTGGCTTTCATCTTCCACAAAACACAAAGAAGTTCTTGTGTATGCTTTACTGGATTCGCAAAGCGATACAACCTTTGTTCTCAGTGAAGTTGCAAAGTTACTAGAGACAAACCAAGAACCTGTTAAACTAGAACTGTCTACTATGTCTTCCCAGACTACAGTTGTTCAGTCCGACAGACTTCAAAATCTTCAAGTTCGTGGCCTTTACTCAAGCAAAATAATCACTTTACCTCCTACATACACACGAGAATTCATTCCAGCCAACAAAGCTCACATTCCAACTAATGAAACAGCTAAAGCTTGGCCACATCTGGAACACCTTCAATCAGAAATCGCACCTTTGCAAGATTGCGAGGTAGGATTGTTGATCGGATATAACTGCTCACAAGCTCTTCTGCCGAGAGAGATTGTGTCAGGCAAGGAAGGCGAGCCATACGCTCAGCGCACCGATCTTGGTTGGAGTATAGTTGGACAAACCAATCACTGCTTGAACTATGGAGATGCAATTGGAATTAGTCATCGCATTATTGTCAAGAAAGTCATCCCAGAGCTTAAGCCTTCTCTAAAGCTTCAGAACAAAGTCCACTATGTCAATAGGACAACAGTAAAGGACATCACCCCTTCGGACATTATCAAAGCACTTGAAGGAGACTTCTCTGAAAGAGCCATTGAGGGCAACCCTGTATCACAAGAAGATTTAAAGTTTCTCACAAAACTCAAAGAAAACATCACACAGAATGAGAGCGGCCACTATGAGATGCCACTACCATTTCGTGACAAAAGACCCACATTACCAGACAATAGAATATGTGCAATGCATCGCCTAAAGTGTCTTAAAAGAAGATTAAAGAAAGACAAATCATATTACAATGATTACACAAACTTCATGGATGACATCATCTCAAGAGGAGATGCTGAAAGAGTCCCTGACAAAGAGTTGAATAACACTCCTGCTTGGTATATCCCACATCATGGGGTCTATCACCCACACAAACCCGGAAGAATCAGAGTAGTATTTGATGCCTCGGCCAAGTACCAGGATACTTCTCTCAATGACCACCTCTTAACCGGTCCTGACCTGACAAACACATTGGTTGGTGTTCTTTGTCGTTTCCGCAGAAGTTCTGTCGCATTCATGTGTGATATAGAGCGGATGTTTCACCAGTTCCATGTCACAAAAGAAGATCAGGATTACTTAAGGTTTCTTTGGTGGGAGAAGGGAGATTTGGAAGCATCACCATCAGTTTACCGTATGAAGGTCCATCTTTTTGGAGCAGCGTCTTCTCCAGGCTGTGCCAACTTTGGCCTGAAACACCTTGCTGCCCAAGGACAAGGTCAATTCAAAGAAAACACCATACACTTTATACAGAGAAACTTTTATGTTGATGACGGTTTGGCAAGCGTTCCTACTGAAAGGGAAGCCATTCAGCTCATCAAAGACTCAAGAGAGCTCTGTTCCAAAGGAAAGTTAAGACTCCACAAATTTGTGTGTAACAGTGAGAGAGTTATGTCCACTATTCCAGAAGAAGAGTGTGCCACAGTGAAAGACCTTGACCTGTCTTTAAGTTTACCACGCATTGAAAGAGCTCTTGGAGTTGAATGGTGCGTCACTTCAGACACATTCAAATTCAGAGTTCAAGTCAAGTTGAACCCCCTTACAAGAAGAGGTGTACTTTCTACTGTCGCCTCCATTTACGATCCCCTGGGGTTTATTGCACCGTTCGTCCTCTTGGGAAAGCAGATTCTTCAGCAAATGTGCAAGGATAAGGTTGGGTGGGACCACGAGCTTCCAGAGCACTTAAAACCCCAGTGGGAATCCTGGATTAAAGACCTTCCAAGTTTAGCTAACATGCAGATTCAAAGATGTTTCATTCCTACAGATTTCGGTCAGGTTAAAAGCTACGAGCTTCATCACTTCGCAGACGCCAGTGTCAATGGATATGGTGCTTGTACTTACCTGCGAGCCATTAACCAATCAGATCAAGTCCATTGTTGCTTGGTAATGGCCAAGTCAAGAGTCACACCTACTAGTGTCACAACTATCCCTCGACTCGAACTCTCAGCAGCAGTTGTTGCAGTTAGAGTCAGTGATCTACTCAGGACAGAACTTGAAATCCCATACATTGCTGAGTTTTTCTGGACAGACTCCACCGTTGTTCTCGGCTACATAAATAATGATGCCAAAAGGTTTCAAGTCTTCGTAGCGAATCGGATACAAAGGATCAAGTCAAGCACAAAGCCAGAACAATGGGCTTATGTCGCATCAGAGCAGAACCCTGCAGACTACGTTTCTCGAGGCTTAACCGCAGAACAACTGAAGTCCTCTGAATGGTTTGAGGGGCCAGCATTTCTCTGGGAGAAGAACATTCCTGATAGAGATGTTAAGGTGGGAGAGATCAGGGAAAATGATCCAGAACTTCGCAAAGCCTCTGTGTATACCATCAATGCAAAGGAAGAGCAAACTATTTTCAGCAGATTTGAGAAGTTTTCAGAATGGTCCAGATTGATAAGAGCATTTGCAATCTTGAGAAGAAAGGTCAAGGAACACAAGCATGATATACAAATCATCAAAGAAAGTACAACTTTGGAAGTAAGAAAACAAACAGAACTGTTTATCATCAAAATTGTTCAAGAGAAAGTTTTCGCAGAAGAGATAAAGAGTCTAAAATCAAAGAAAACGGTTTCCAAGACCACAAATAATAATCTGTACAAACTAAGTCCGTTTCTGGACGAAGAAGGAATCCTCAGAGTGGGTGGACGTTTGGGTCAAGCTGTACTACACCCGCATGTAAAACATCCTGCCATACTTCCCAAGGACAGTCATATTTCAACTTTGCTGATCAGACATTTTCACACGAAGGTTCAACATCAAGGTCGTGGAATGACTATGAATGAGTTGCGTGCAAATGGTTGGTGGATTCTTGGGAGCAGCCGTGCAGTTTCATCATACATCTTCAAATGTGTCAGATGTCGCAAATACAGAAGGAAAACGGAGCATCAAAGTATGGGAGATTTGCCAGTAGAACGAACTGAGTCTACCCCGCCTTTCACTTATGTTGGAATGGATTGCTTTGGACCAATATACGTCAAAGATGGACGAAAGGAGCTCAAGAGATATGGACTCATACTAACCTGTCTATGTTCACGAGCCATACATATTGAAGTAGTAGACGACCTGAGTACAGACGCATTTCTAAATGCTCTGCGAGCATTTATTCCAATAAGAGGAAATGTGCGTCAACTGAGATGTGATAGAGGAACCAATTTCATTGGGGCCCAGAGAGAACTCGCAGATCTCATGAAAGAAATGAATCAGGAGAAGGTAAAAGCGCTTGGATGTGAATTTCTCATGATTCCCCCTTCGGCAAGCCATATGGGTGGAATATGGGAAAGACAGATCAGGACCATCCGTAGTGTTCTTTCAGCCATCCTTGACCAGTCAGCAAAGAGACTCGACAGTACATCCTTGAGAACCTTGTTGTATGAGGTAATGGCGATTGTCAACAGTAGGCCACTTTCCATCGAGCATTTAAGTGATCCAACAGGTCCTGAGCCATTAACGCCCAATCACATTCTCACTATGAAGTCAACCATTGTTCAACCTCCTCCAGGAGAGTTTATGAAAGAAGATTTGTATCTTCAAAAAAGATGGAGAAGAGTACAATATTTAGCCAATGAGTTTTGGATTCGTTGGAGGAAAGAATATTTGCTCAACTTGCAACCAAGACAGAAGTGGAATGTACACAGAAGGAATCTGAAGATAAATGATGTAGTGCTTCTACAAGATGACATGGCACCACGTAATGAATGGAAGCTTGCCAAAGTCACTGATGTCTATCCAGGAACTGATAACAAAGTGAGAAAGGTTCGACTTTTGGTTAGTGAAAGGACATATGACAAGCACAGTAAACTTGTGACTAAGACAGTCTCATTAGAACGACCTATTCATAAGGTTATTGTTTTGCTAGAAGCAGACTAAGGGTTTATTTTTATTTTCATGTTCAGTTTGTCAGACTGAGTGTAAGTCATAGAAATCCCACAGTAAGAGTTGTGAGATTGGTGGGAGTGTTACTGCCACATTTTCGTTTCTATTCATTTTCTGTATTTTATTATTACCGTTAAGTGCCACTAGGGGCGCTGTAGCTTAAGAGTGAGCTTCGTATGCAGAGAAGAGGTTAATGCAGAAGAAGAAGCGATCTCTCTAGAGAAAGAAGCGATCTCTCAAGAGAAAGAAAGATGCATGACTAAAGTGTGGTCACTAAGCTAATAAGAGAAATAAGATAAACAAAAAGAAGAAGAAAAAGACTTAAACTAATTCCTCTCTCGGTACTCAGCCAACGAGGTATGTTTTGTATGTTGTATTTGTCAAAATAGTTTTATCTGTCAGATTTCTTTCTTTAAGCTAATTATTGTTTGTTCTGTGCTTTTAGTTTTCACGGTGTGTTTATGATCCTGACTAAGCTGGATTCAATAAATCCATCAGTATGAGAAAGCCACTTGTGTCTGTTGGTACCTGGAGGAATTACACTGTGAATAGACTTTCACAGGTCTTTCAAACGTCAAAAGCTCCTTCAAAAGTATGAATGAAATGACAGAAGGGTATGAATGAATGCATCAAGTCATGGGATTCAAGAGATACGGAATATCATGTTCTAGCCACAAAATGACCTATAAAGAAGATTTAACCCAATCTCATGAATGTGCATATCAATGCCAGTACTGTACATTAATCACATCTAAACATACGTTCTGTCATAATTTTTCATCTTCTAGGAACCAGTTTACAAATCCAACATATGCTGGATTCTTACTTTCATCTAGTATTCTTTAAACAATTCTTTATAACACTTTAAACACCTATCATTTTTATCCTTATAGCAAAAATGTTGCCTGAATGAAGAGTTAGCATGAACTAATTCATTTTATTTAAGGTTAGGATGGACATGCTATATGTTTGCCTAGCAACTAGAGGTTAAATTTGCAATATTCAAAACATCCACCCTGCCACCTCATTTAAGCCAGACACTTAAATTTCACATGAGAGTGCACTGTAAAAACTAATCTATAGAATTTACCCAATAAATGTGAGGTAACAATTTGCATCGACTTTGGTGGGGTAGATTTAATCCCATATATTGAGTATAAACTATCTGAAGTAAAAAGCTATTAAATGCTTGCATAAATTGGGTAACAATACCTCACATTTATGTATATATTCAACAGCTACTTACTCATTAAAATTAGGTAAAAAATACAATTTAGTTATTAAAAAGTTAAAAAGTCAGTTCAGCCCATAATTTATTCATGCCGCAATGCATGATGGGAGCAATGGATGAGTTTTTATTGGCTACAACATGCTTTTTTGATGGTCACCGTTGTTGTGATGCTCACGCTGATTCTTGATGTCTGTGTTTCTAAACATAATAATTATTTCTTTATGTAGAACTAACTTTTAAAAACGTCATATTATGCCAAAAAATGCTGACTTCCTACCCCCACCCACCACTTAATTTATGTATACATTAAAGAAACCTGAACTGACGCATTCAGGTCTTTCCATAACAATTAGTTCAAACAACAATCAATAGCACACATGATTGTCTTTGGGCTGATTTGTCTGTAATCATTCTGTTAACACAGCCCCACAAAGTCTAAAGTAAACATCTGAAGGTTCAAGAACCCAACTAAAGGAAACATTGACCACTACAATGGTAACACACAAATTGTGATTTTCTAGTTTGGTGAGTCTGCTTGTTAACATCGGATGTCTTCAATAATGGTCAATCATGACCCAATTAATTTCTTAATTATCTCATTAAATTCAACTCTGCTTCAGTGTTACTTTTAACAATGCTTCAGTGTTTATATGAGTCCACACTCAATCAAAAATGCGGGCTGACGCATGCGCAATTTAAAGCAAAAAAACTCACGGTTTGGGGGTATATTTTACTGCATTTTTCTATGTGATGGTTCTTACTGTTGATGAATGGGTAGCATATGTAGAATTTACCCATTACTTTAGAATTCGTTGGCTGGCTGCAATAATCATGTACATTTTATATGGTTTCCACAGATTATATTTACAACTCTCCAAAATCACTTTTTTCAGTGTGCTTCTCCAGATTCTAAGACCTCAAAGACCTTTGAAATTCATTTCAACATGTCATATTTGACATTTTGGGGCAAACCATAGAAGAAGAGTTTATGGGCTTACATAATTTAAATACATTTCTGCTGGGGTTTTGTAGTTTGTTTGTTTGTTTGTTTGTTTCAAATAAAGGTTATTTTGCATCTATGACATGGAAACGTTCCATTGTACAAAAATGAATCTTTAGATCAGTACAATGTTTTATACACCATAAGATAAAATGGTTCTTTTACTGTTACTGAAATGTTCTTTTTGGGAACCCAAAAGAACAGTTCTCCCCCCAAGCCATATCCCACCCAAACAACACATAACACACCTCAGAACTGTATCTGTAAATAACTTATCAAAACATAGAATTGTGAATGTGCATGTTTACAAATGTGTCTACTGCCATTTTATTTTCCTCTATATTTTTATTTATAATTCATTGTCTATTCTCTTTATTATTAGTGTTTTTATTACCTTAAATTATATGCTATTATGAAACTCAGTGTTTGTATTTACTCTTCTAAAATAGATGTCTCTCTGGGGGAGCATTTTGCGGACGTGCGTTAGGAGTACCGACATGCTGATCCGTTTTCATTTTTTTATATATTTAATACTAATAATAGCTTTGTCACCCGTGGAGGAGTCTTTAGACAGCTGGTGTTATGAATGCTCCTTGCTGCTTATTATTAATGGCATGTGTTGTTTCCAAAGTTCATTCTTGGTGGTTCAAACCTGTTTCTGTGAGAACCTATCAGTTTGAGAGCCCTTGTTCAATCCTGTTTAAACCTGAAACACAGTGCTATCATGAGATTTACAAATGTTCACAGTCTGTTACATTTTTATTTCATCTCTATGATCACTACCTTTGGTTCATTCACTGATTCGGAATGAGTAGAACCCCTACTGACTAGCTTTGTCTTGTCCATAAATGTCCATCTGTACAGCATGTTGGATGTAATCCATCTGGTCAAGACAACAACCCCTGCATATCCCTGCTGTGGATATGTTTGTATAAAAATGGCTTGGGCGACTGGGACTCAGACAAATGGAAAGTCCCCTAGTGTGGTTACCATGGTTACCGGTGTCTCACCTGCTGTCTCATGTGGAAGGTTCCAGCAAATGGATTTAGCGGCTGTGACTCGATACCCACTTAACCTGAATCTCGTTCGTGCTCTTGCACAGAGGGTTGAAAGTCAGCGGTGTCTGTGGAATCATTCAAAAACAGTCTTGTGATGCACTTATAGAAGTTAATATTTTTTTATCAATTATGGCTTCTTAAAAATTGGCACTCATAAAAAAAAGTGTTGTAATGGTCAGACTTCCACAAATAAATGTAAAAGGATAGTTCACTCAAAATAGATAATTTACTCACCTTCATGTTCCACCATATGACTTTCTGTGGAAGTTAAAATAAAATATTTTGAGAATGTTCGTAAACCGTTGACCAAAATCTCCATTTATTTTATGTTTCACAGAAGAAATAAAGTCATAGAGTTAGTAAATGATGACATAACTTTCATTTTTCGCTCAACTTCACCTTTAAAATACAAAACAATACAATGCAAAAGTGTTAGCAGATGCCGGCTGTCATGCCGTGGTCTCTCTGAACTAAGCTTGAGCTCCTTTACTCAACCTACATTCTTTAGAAATATTTCTTACTATTATAATTTTTTTTTCATGGTGGGCTTCAATCGTTCGTGGCAACATGGGAATTCAGTGATTTCTATCTTTCTTGCCCACTACCAGCATTTGCCATTAGCTTCCGATAACCTGGACTGTGACACGGCACAAAAAGACAATGGAAGACGATACATAATATGGATAGATAAGTGCAATAAACATTTACATGTCAACTTATTTGATGTCTGTATGTGTTTACTGTGGGATATCGGAGTAGGATGCGATAATGTGTGTTGTGTATGCAACTGTAACATTAACCTGAACCTCATATGCACCCAAGTGTAGGAAACAACAGAAAAATGGAGGGATAGTGGATCGTGTGTAAGTACAATTTTGTTTTTCTTGACCAAGCCCTCTGTCACATTACCTCCTTCTAGACTGACGAACTCAGCAATCTGGATAGACAATCAGCAGTCAGAATCTCTTTTCCAATTTTCTCTTTTTTAAGGCTGCAGCAACAGGTACTGAAAGTGAAAGCCGTGACATTTGCCAAGTGTGGTAAACCCATACTCAGAATTGATGCTCTGCATTTAACCCATCCAAGTGCACACACACAGCAGTGAGAAGTGAACACACTGTGAACACACACCCAGAGCAGTGGGCAGCTATATATATCCAGCGCCCAGGGAATGACTGGGGGTCGAGTGCCTTGCTCAAGTGCACTTCAGCCATGAGTATTGAGGGAGGAAGAGAGCGCTGTTCATTCACTCCCTCCCACCTACAACTCCTGCCAGCTCAGAGACTCGAACCTGCAACCTTCAGTCCAACTCTCATACCATTAGGCCACAGCTGCCCCTGTACCATCTTGTCATCCTGGCATTTTGATCCTTGAGTTTATCCAGTTCAGCATTCTATAAACTTTCCCTTCCCACTAAGTAATATCGGAGACATTTCAATGCCCACATGTTGGCAATTCCCCTTTCTCAATAATTGAGATTCGGGTCTCTCAAGGTAGCAGCTTATTTTGTAGGCAGAAAATTGGGTGTTCCTGGCCTCTCTCTCCCTGTGCTAGTACAGCTCCTAGTCCACTGGCGGAAGCATTCAATGAAGGAAGCGGAAGCATCCACTAGAAATCTCTGAGAGAAATCTGGACATCAAAGTACACAGTACTATTACATAGACTCTCTTTCAGGCTTTGAGATACCCGCTCAGCTTCCTCATTCCAGGGCACTGGATTTCAGAACCAACGTTGTCGTAAAGTTGGTCAGGGGTACCGCAACACTTGAAAACTCTAGTGTAAACCTTCGGTACCATCCAAACAGCCCAAAGAAGGCTAGTACCTCTTTCTTTGTCTGAGGTCTCTGACAATTTCGTACAGCTTCCACTTTGTCAACCTGTGGTCAGACTTCAACATTGGCCAGCAGAAATTCCAAGTATTGTACCTCTTGTTTTGCTCACTCACTCAATCTGACCTCTGTTGCAGCCTGGAAATAAACCACGTTTCGTCTAGTCAAAGAAGAATTGGCCCCCTAACTGATCCTATGGTTATTTTTTCTCAGTTTCTGTCACAGATGGAGTTTTGGTTCCTTGCAGCTGCTGCCTTTGACTTGCTTAGTTGGGGACACTTGACTGATTGCACAGACACTATTAGAAGAACCATCAATGAACTGACTTTAGCTGGTAAAATTACTCTTTGTTTCTGTCTTCTTTAATTATTGACAAACTATTTTCCTGTTTAACACTGTAAAGCTGCTTCGACGCAATCAGTATTCTATAAAATGCTATATAAATAAAGGTGACTTGACTTGACTTTGTCCCATTTAAGGTTAAGCCTGCATCAGCAATCTTCTGTAATATCCTGTTCAGGTGCCGTAGATGTTTTTCCCAGCTACCGTTGTAGATGTCCACATCTCTGAGATATGCTGCACAGCAATCCATTTCCCCCCATGTAGAACCTTATCCATCAGCTGTTGCAATGTTGCTGGAGCTCTGTGTAAACCGAATAGCGTGGTCAAAAAATGTAATAGTCCTCATTAGCTGAATCTCCTTCCTCAGTGGGTCAACAAGCCTTTCAGGCACAGTTGAATGGGAGTTGAGGCAGTGAACTGGTTGGTGTGTTCAGTCAGGTTGGTTCTTCCTAGCTCTGACCTTAAGAGATCTGGGTGCTTGTCTACTCTCCTTAGCAGATGCTAAGCAGTATTCCAGGGTTATCTTTGCTGGAGGTCTCAGTAAAGCCACGGCTTCCATTTTATCACCCTTCTCTCCATCTGTGACTCCTTTGCAGGCAAACAGGTACTTTCTCTTTCTCTGCTGTCTTCTCTCACCACTCTTTCAGGAGGTTGATGTGGTACACTGGGCTGGACTTCACCTTCTCTGGGTTCTCTGTTCTCTGTTACTTCTCCAAGCTGTCTTTCATCTGCAGCACATACTGAAGAATACCTTGTTCACCAGCTGTGGATATCATCGGGGATTCTCAGCTTTTCCTCAGCAGATCTATTGGACCCTGGACAGACCACCCGTACACTAGTTCAAAAGATGAAAACCCTGTTGACGCTTTCGGTACCTCCCTGTAGGCAAACAATCGGCAGCCGCTTGTCTTTTCCCGTGTCACTGACAAACTTTCTCAGCATGTTTTTTTAGGGTTTGGTTGAACTGCTCCTCTAGTCCGTTGGTCTGCGGGTGATAGGGGCTTGTCTTGATCGACTGGATACCCAGCTTTCTGTAGAAGTTCTTCATTAAGTATGATGTAAAGTAGGACTGTCAAAAAATAATTCGAATTTCGACTATTCATCGAATTTAAAATAAAAATCCAAATTCGAATGCTAAAACGTTGCATTCGAGTTTTAGGTGTGCTTTAAGGATGCTGCTTTAAGGACCAGCCAGGGTATACTTCACATTCCACGTTTTGTTCTGTCTCGCGCCCAGCAGCATCCGCAGAGCTTTCAAAAAGTGGACGAGCTCGACTCACAGTACCACTTCTGTCTCATCATTCACCTTGTGCTTGCGCTGTCCGTGTGGTCTCAAAAATTCCTTGCACACGGGAGGGGTGCCCGGCTGTCCTGCACTCTTAATGACATGCAGAGACTGTGTGGGCGCGGACGGCTAAGTATATTTTGGAATTTTTCAGTGGCGCACGAGATGCGATGACAATGTAAGTGTTCCACTAAATGCAGCGCTGCTCCGATGTTCATTCAAAATATTGAAATGAAGCCATTCACACAGAACACATATTTCCCGCATTTTTTAGAGGGACATCTTCTATAACCGTTGCACTCGCGTCTTGCACAAGAGAGCCGCATGTTTAGAAAGCCATGTAAAATTAATGCAAGTTCAACTTTTCAATAACACATCTCGAGACTTTATGGTGGGTTTTTCCCCATCCCACTGCATCTCATGTTTTTAAATGAAAAATGTACCGTGTGATTTGCTTTCTGCTCTTTGTATTAAACTATGCATGCATACGTGATGCTGTTTTGTTTATAGTTGTTTAAGCAACATAATTATAATTGGTTTATAAACATTATTTTAAATATTATTCACTTCACAGTAATGTATTCTAATGCCTTGAATAAAAGTGCATTTGTAATATTTTGCTGGATGCGCCCTCTTGTGGCATCAGGAGAGAAGCCAAAAGCTTTGCTTCACCCTAACTGAAATTATGCATTTTAAATTCGAATATAATTCATCATCTTGATAATGTATAAGTACAAAATTCTAATTAAATTTTTCAGCCATTTTGACAGCCCTAATGTAAAGTTGGGGTCTTGACCTGTGATGATTTTGTCTGGGATACCGACTCTGGAACAGGGGCGCCCCCAAGGGGTGGTAGAAACTCTGTATAAACTCTGGCCACCCCTCTGGCCACCCAGATTATTTGCAGTGGGTACTGGATACTATTAATTTAAATGCAGAATGTAAATTCACAATAGTTTAAGAAGTGAAAAAACATTAAAGTGTTTCGTTCCTGAATGAATCAACCGTTTAAATGATTTGGTTCAATCGCAATGACTCACTTATTAACATTGACTCGCTGCCACCTATTGGCGGTTTTAATTTCACATTTTATGGAACCTTTTCATTTTTTTAATAATTTCAAACATCAGTTTTCAATGTTTTATCTTTAAAACATCAAAACATTATTTATTCATTTGTAACTGCAGGTTAAAGTATTCCATATTCCACGGAGCTGCATTTTAAACAGTGTGTAAAAACATCTAAATGGCACTTCAGATGCAGCTTCTGTTTTATCTGCATTGCAAAGATCAATTTTGTTGATAATGATTGCATTTGCTTGGTAAAAGCCCAAATGCAAGTATTTGACCTAAAAGATGGTGCACACTTTTAGAAACAATGGTGTAAAGGTAAAAATAAAATAAAAAATCAGATGTCAGCACAATTAAAAATAAGATATCAGCACAATAACACTCAGCATAATAGTCTAATTATCTTCATCGATAAAATCCTAGAACTCACAGAGATATAACTTTTTTGTCTATATTGCAAACCCTTATTATTATTTTTTTTTTCTTTATTTTAATGTGCCACCCCAAAATTTACTGTGGCCTCATTTGGCCACCCCTGTTAAAATATTCTGGGGGCACCACTGCTCTGGAAAACCTTTGCACTAGTGCACTGATAACCTTGGCAGTTGTAATTGATCCTAGGGAGGATGCTTTAGGGTATTGAGTAGCACACAACACTGCTTTCTCCAGAGGTCCAACTATGTCCATTGTGATCCTTCTGAATGGCATGGAGATCACTGGTAATGGATACAAAGGAAGTAAAGGACAACTGATATGTTCATTATTACATCCAACAACAGAACACTTAAATTGCTTGGGAGACATTAGATCTTAATGCGGATCTAAGGTAAGACGCCAGTCCAGTCGGTCCTGAAACGCCACTGGCAATCAAACTCTAGTGGGAGGGGCCTGTTTATGTGACGTTACAACTAAAATGTTAGTAGATGAAAGACAAAAACACACACTGGGTGAATTTTATCATTATAGGGTGGTTGTGTACACACTGCCAACACACATTTCAGTTCAAACAACTTGTAAAAGTGCATATAGCATCTTATATAGATAGATAGATAGATAGATAGATAGATAGATAGATAGATAGATAGATAGATAGATAGATAGATAGAATAAGCCTGTTTTCTATCTAAACTGACTTTAACACATTGATAAAGGGCTTTAAACTAGACTAGGGAGTATATCACTTTAAATGCAAAACCTCCTACTATGTTTGCCTAGAGATTTTGGGTTATACAGTCAATCGCAAGAAGCATGAGGTGAATATTAAGAGCAAAAGCAATTATAGTAATTTTCAAAGCCCAGCAGAGAATTCCTGTTCTGAGTGAATGTTCATCACTGATAACTTGCTGACAGCAAACAGAGTCATACTTCATTAACTCTCACAAACATTCTGTCCCACTGAGAAATACTGCAATGGCAGAACATGCTCTAATCAGCAGCAACTGCAACAACCACCTCCTTTAAAACATCGATGGACAGAACATTCTGATCTGAAGAAACACACACACACTTCCATGTGAAAAAGAAGTGTGTAAACATGCACTTGTAGTGTACTTCAATATTTAGATTCACCTTAAGGATGAAAATGTTCATTTAGCTTATTTTCAGGCCATCCAAGATGTAGATGACAGTTTTCCAAACAGTAAAGAAGATTTTTAGCTATTTAGCTATTTAGCTATTTTTAACAAAATTAATACCCATGGCTCCAGAAGATATATTGTGGTCTCATGAAGTAAAGCAATAAGTCTGTGCAAGAAGTTGATTATTAATTGCAACATTATTTCCTGTTATCCACAACCTCAGACAAATTGGGAAGTCGTTCTTTTTTTCACAGTCTGTTTTACTTTGTATTTTCTCTTGTCCGATAGTTAAATGGGCAGAGCCAGAAACAGCTATCTGAAAGCTGATTCCTTTCTGAAATTAATAACTAAGTAAATCTGACCAACTCGATCCAGAGACATTGACTTTGGGGCAGGATCTGTTTTTACTGACCAACAGAAGATAGGGTAATGTAGATGGGGTAGGCTTTAAAAAAGTATGGGATCCATTGACAAAATGCCCCTCATAACATGCAGAACTAATACTGCATTAAGGCTGTAATGTTCTGGAATGACCAAAGAATGATCTATCCTGTCAGTACTGTCTGTACTGTCCATTTAACCTCCATGTCATGTCTGAGAAGCCCAGACGGTCAGTTCACCTGGTAGTCGGGCAGCACACACATGCTGTGTCACGGTACAGTGTGTCATGTGATAATTCCATTACATTGGGATCAGGCCTCTACAAATAACCTGGATTTATCCAGTCAGCTGACCTACAGATGGGGAGGAGAATGAGTCTGAGAAAGAGATGGATGAGCGATGGTCCTAATGAGCGGAAATAAGATGGCTTGAAAAAGATGGAAGGCAGGAAGGATTAGGAGGACAGTGATACTGTCACACTTGAGCAGAACATCCAGCAGCCGGCGGCGGCACATGAGCCCTGAGTCATCAGGCCGTTACCAGGAGGAATGGAGTGGGTATTACTGCATGACTAACAAGCCAGGGAGATGACACTGCAAATACATCTCCTCCATGACGCCATTCATGCAGTCTATATAATATTAACACAGGCAAACCAAACATTGTTCATGCATTAACTGCACAGTGCAGCTCAGCATGGCCTGAAGGAAAATGTATTTCTCAGAGGATGTGCTTTCACAGTTCAGGTGACTAAATGAAGTTTTCAGCTATATTTCATAAGTATCAATTTCATCCCAGATTTTTCTTTTAAAATTCCTCATAAGACCTAAAAAGACACAATTATTGGTTTACAGTAAGAATGTCAAGTTTTAAAAATAGGTCAGATAAAGTGAAAAATGTTGAATGAATTGCAGGCTTTCATATCTTGGCAAATCTGAGCATAGTCTGGGACTTTAGGTCTAGTCTTTTTTTAGGTCTGTAAAGTAAATATGGGATTACGGGGCCTCTTTTCTCACTGAAACATTTGTGAAACTTAAGAAATGTATTAAGTGCACTGTAATTGTATTGAATGTGCACTAGCACTTGTAATAAAAAAAAACTGTACTTGGAGACAATATAACTTTTAATATATAACTATGTTTTATTGAACATACTAAAGCATATAGCTGTATTGTGTTATTCAATATTATATTTTCAGTTTATTTTACATTTAAATGTGCTAAATTACAACTTCAATATTACAAATGTGTAATTACAAACTGATTTAAATACATGGCATACATGTTTCAATAGAAATGTCAGTGAATTATTATTTCTACCATAAATATATTCATCATTAAGTCCACACTTCGACAATAGAATTATAAAATGACATAAAAAGATGCACTTAAGTCTTACTTAAGTGGGTAAAAAAACAAAAAAAACAAACAAAAACAAACTAAAGTACATTATATGTATTTAAAATGAATACAATTTAAAAATAAATTTGAAGTATATTATTTCATTAACAATGTCTCTTTTCACTGAGTTATGCTTAAGCGTACTTCATTAAAAAAAAAAAAAAAAAAAAGTAAAAAACTGAAAATTACCATTTACACCGATCCAAACCTGTATGGAGTACACATAAAATATTTTCGTTTTTTTTTAGATACATTTAAACTCAGTTGTGTTTTTGTCGGTTGTATAGACAACAGCAGTTTAAACACTTTTAAAAATGTCTTCTCTGTGTTCTAAGAAATTTACGTCATGCAAGTTTGGTGAGTAAATGATGACAGAATGTTCATTTTTGTGTGAACACTGCAAACAGAACACAACACCACTTTAAACCTGAAGCTGTGAAAGACAACATTTATTATCAACCAGCAGGAAAGCAAAAGAGTGTGAAATAAAACCTACTAGGGCAGGGATGAACTTGACTCAAGTTTCTCTTGTGTGAGACCTGTGTTGTTGTCTTTGCCTCTTTTAATCTAATATACTGTACCGATAAGGTCAGCTGACTGGAATTTTATGAACCCTGATTGTATGGCAAACCTTAAACCGTTTGAAAATCTTCCCAATGTTCTCCTGTTACACGGGCAGCTGCGTACACAACTATCACTCGATCACCTCCCTGTGCTGGAGTCTGTGCTCTCTCTGGGTATTCAGTGGAAAATTTACATTGAGGTCAGCATATCCCAGGTGTTAAATTGCAACATTGCACTAGACGATTCAAACAAGTTGTGGACTAGTTGGGCCGCAAATGTTCATAGATGTATCACTATGTATTTAATTCTGGTTCTGTACTGCCTTGTTTCATTTCGCTGTGTACTACTTGTGTATTTTTTTGTACAGAATGCACTGTAATTCAGTGAAAGTTCTTCAATGAATCACTTTCCCCTTAATCGCAGTATATGTGTCGTCTTGCCCTTCACGCTGTGTAGCTCTGTGTTCCTCCCCCACCTTCAGCTGATGAGAGTCTGCAACACTCAAACAAAAGCGTCATTCACGGCTCTGCTTGTGCCATTCCACACTAAAGCAACTGCATTTATTCTCAGAGGTAAACATGCTGTTATGAATCTCAGTGTAAATGAGTGTATGTTGTGCATCATATAACCTGCAGTATTAAAGCAGCATCTGTTTGCTTCTTGGAAAGTGAGGTCTGACCTCAAGGCCAGTGCAATGGTCCGGGGCATAAGTCCTACTGTTTGTGATGTGCGTCACTGTGCTGCATTACAGCATTGTTAAACTGGGCACTTTACCCAGAATTCCTATAGACGGATTACTGCTCTTAATAGATGGCAGAGGGAGAGGGAGACAGCTGTCATCTGCCCAGCCAGGCCTTATCCAAGAACTATTTGAGTGCTTCATCTTTTTTTGTCTACTGCTGGCTGGAGGTCTATTAGGGCAGTGCTTCTAAATTGATGTGTCGTTATATAAAAATGAAACCCTACCATATATATATACACACACACAATATATACAACTTACATATAGTTTGCATAGTTTGCAAATACATTTTTACTAAAACTTTTGATATTAAAAGCATTATTAGTTTACTTTGGTGTTTTGGTTGCAATTTAATGTCCAATGCTTGGATCCTGACACAAAACCAGTTGAGAAATGTGTTCAAATAAATAAGAGAAATCTATAGAGGAGGACAAAGAGCGGACTTCATATTTCACCAATACAACAACCAAAATGTTGTGACAAAACATTAAATTATTTGAACAAGGACTGAAAAAAATGAACCCCTGCAAGGCACAGAGCAGTTTTTTGGTCCATCTGCTCAAGAGCCTCATTTCATGACACAACACTGAAGTCTGTTTCTTAGCTCATCCCGTTTTAGCCGCTCTGGCACAGTGCTGTGTGCTCTCATATCGCTGTGTGGCTCTCTGTGACGTCTGATTTAAAGCCCCTTGTAAACTGAAACTCTTCCTCATGGGTCAGAAAAAAAACAGAAAAAAAACAGACCATTGGGCTGCTGTATTACACTATATTACAGGTGAGTAACAGGCTACTGAAAGATACATTTTACTGTAGTTATTTGTGGAATAAGTGGACAAACGGTGACAGTCGTTGTGTAAAGAGACAGAAGGCACAGATTTCTCCTGGCCACCTCCTCTATTGGCAATACTGGGGGTGACCAGATTGAATATTAGCCCAATGGTTTTGGTGTCAGGTCTCTACTCACTCCCTCATGCTAACAGTCATGAACATTATGTCACAAAAAGAAAGAAAGAAAGAAAGAAAGAAAGAAAGAAAGAAAGAAAGAAAGAAAGAAAGAAAGAAAGAAAGAAAGAAAGAAAGAAAGAAAGAAAGAAAGAAAGAAAGTAGATTTTACATTACAGGTAACCAATAAGTGGTTTACTGTTCTGTGGGACGTCAACTTGATCAACAGTATTATTCTGACCTCTAGTGAAAGAATTGAAAACCACAGGAATGAGGACGTTGTGTAACGATTCGGATTTAGTATTAAGAAAGTCTAGCCTAAACTACTATAGTTTTAAAATAACTATTATTTATAATATATTAATGTTACTCACCTGTAATATAGTGAGAAATAGCATATAAAAAATAAATAAATAAAAAAACACTTGAAATCAAAGTTGGCCAAAGATTTTACAAAGCTAATTTAGTTGTCATTGCAGCTGAAAATAATTGCACAATGTGGAGCCAGATTATCATTATGTAAAATGGCAGCGTAAACCGATATTACTAGTTGGAAGGTCTATTTATTTATTAATATTTTATTTATTATTAATTTATTTATCTATTTATTTGTTCATTATTAGTATTTGAAAGTCAAATTAATATGAAGCAGTTTCACAAATGATTTATGAAACCCTTTCAAGCTTTCTTGGAATGTCTAAGTGATAAAAAATAAAATAGTTGTATTACAAAATAGAAAAGTTGTCTAGTTCTCTAATCAAAATAGGATAATAATCAAATCAACATAATTTAATTTATTTTTATTAAAATAATATTTTTTTTTTTTTTGAGAATGTTTACTTCTACTTTTCTACAAAAGCTGACAGAGAGAAACGCACAAGAATTACAATGTACTTGTAATGTACCTGTACAAATGGCAATACATTTCAAATTAATATCAAAATAGGATTATTTTGATATTATATAACTATATAACCTATAAGCTGTATAAAAATGAAAGCAATAAACTTAATATATAACTTCAAATACGTTACTAATATGTTTTTCTTCTGCGCTTTACGCTCTCGTCCCGTTGGTGGCAGTAAAGCGCAAAAACATGTATTGCCACTTGGCATCAAAAACGTAGAAGAAGAAGAAGATAAGACCTGGCTGGCGTCGTTTCCGGATCCTTCTTTCGCTTGAGGACGTCTGTGCGAGCAGAGTCAACTCTCTTGCATCTCTGAGGTGAGCTTCAAATATTAGTGCGTAAACATCACAAAAGCTTATTTATTGTTCATCTTAATGTGATATGGTAAATGTTATGCAATAGGGGTATAATGCGGTAAGGATATTTATAGTTTATATCTAGTGCAAAGTTAAATTGTCTGCTTGTAAGTGGAAAAAAATACTTTTAGATTTCTATTATAATGCCGTTTTTTCATTTAAATCTTATCTTAAAGTGGCCGAGTAGTTTTTGATAAGTTTTAATAAAATTATAAAAAGCACGTGGTCACAAGTTTCCACGTGTGATACGAGCGCAGACGCCCGTGTTCGTAAAATGCAACTTTTTTTATTATTATTTTAAGTTGTTCAAAAGTAATTATGTACACTTTTAATGTAGATTTTGTCCATTTTGGTTGGTAATTAAATGAATGAGGCATAAAATATTGTAGAAAGCCTAACCTAAACTACTATAGTTTTAAAATAATTATATATAATATAATTAATGCTATTCACCTGTAATATAGTCACCTGTAAAAACTAAATAAAGTTGGCCAAAGATTTTGCAAAGCTATAACAATTTAGTTTTCATTGCAGCTAAAATTAATTGTGCAAGTGAATAAAAAAAAAAATTTTTGGTTGGTAATGAAATGAATATTATGACTCTAGTAGTCTGGCAGGCCGTTCAGCGAGGCTGAGTCTGAAGTGACTCTGTTCTTTCCTGTTGTGTCTGCTAGATGGACTTGAGGTGGTTTGAGGCCTGCTGTTTACCTTCTGCAGTATGGTTATAGAAACCTCAGACAATCAATACTTCAAATGTGCTTAAAGGTCTCAAATTCTGCACAATAACATCCTTTGCTTATGAAACTTAATGAAATGGTCTTTTACAGCTAAATGGAAGTTCCTTGAAGCCTTCAGAGAGCATTTATCTGGCCACCTTAATGTTATGTATCGGTCATGAGTTTCTCCCCATCTGTTACAAGTAAGTTTGGTAAACACATAATTCATACCTATATTAACACTTGTACAATTTTAGTTCAGCTTTCTAAAACCGAAGTCATTGTTGCAGGCTAACCAGCAAGGTTTAGTCATTGTGACTCTGTCCTTTCCTGTAATGTCTGCTAGAGAGATTTTGAGGTGGTTTGAGGCCTGCTGCGGTGCCCTTCCCAGCATGGTTATATAATCTTCAAACATTTCAACTAGCTGTCCGTAATCTTATGGGAATTATTTTTCTTCATGTGAAACATAATCTTATTTCCTTCTGTCCTTTTACAGGAAGAATTGGTTTGCTGTTGTGTTGGATCACCAAGTGTTCATTTTGAGCAAGGCAAGATATTAGGAAAGCAGTAAATATTACACACTGAGATTGACATGGAACATTATTTTTGGTGCATTTGTTGTTTGAATGCTGAGTAGTGTTAAAACCCAGAGGTGAAAACTGTTTGATTTAATAAATGTTCAGCTGAATAAAGAGAGAAAATCCTTTAAACAAAGTTGTCTTTTTTTCACTTTATTAAAAGCATGTTGGTATCATGAGACTAATTGTCAAACATGCTGTGTATAGCAAATAGCTGGCAGCACATTATCCTGCTTACTACATGATTATTTGACTCCTAAGTAATTATACATTAATTTGAGTTCATCTTTACATGCTTTTAATAAACTTAAAGCTCCTGCCAATTAAAGCAGTATTTAGCAAGTGGCTTTTATCCAAGTTGAACAAACTAGATCAAACAAGGAATAATGTACATGCCACTACCCAACAAATAATTGTTTGAGATTTTACTTGTCTTATACATTATCTTAAAACGTGCTGCTAATGGGGAAAATGCTCAAGACCATTAACCTCACAACAGGATGAACACTACAACGTGTGGTGTCCCGTGTAACAGTGTATAACTGAAGATGCATATGGTGAACCTACGTTGTACAGGTCCTTCTCAAAAAATTATATTGTGATAAAAGTTCATTATTTTACATAATGTAATAAAAATTTAACTTTCATATATTTTAGATTCATTGCACACCAACTGAAATATTTCAGGTCTTTTATTGTTTTAATACTGATGATTTTGGCATACAGCTCATGAAAACCCAAAATTCCTATCTCAAAAAATTAACATATCATGAAAAGGTTATCAAGGCACCTCAGTGGGAAGTCTGTGGGAAGGAAAAAGTGTGGCAAAAAACGCTGCACAACATCCAGAGTAGAAACGTCCAGAGCCACCGTGCACAGGCGTGTGCAGGAAATGGGCTACAGAGAAGCAGCATTGGACTGTTGCTCAGTGGTCCAAAGTACTTTTTTCGGATGAAAGCTAATTTTGCATTTCATTCGGAAATCAAGGTGCCAGAGTCTGGAGGAAGACTGGGGAGAAGGAAATGCCAAAATGCCTGAAATCCAGTGTCAAGTACCCACAGTCAGTGATGGTCTGGGGTGCCATGTCAGCTGCTGGTGTTGGTCCACTGTGTTTTATCAAGGGCAGGGTCAATGCAGCTAGTTATCAGGAGATTTTGGAGCACTTCCATCTGCTGAAAAGCTTTATGGAGATGAAGATTTTGTTTTTCAGCAAGACCTGGCACCTGCTCACAGTGCCAAAACCACTGGTAAATGGTATACTGATCATGGTATTACTGTGCTCAATTGGCCTGCCAACTCTCCTGACCTGAACCCCATGGAGAATCTGTGGGATACTGTGAAGAGAAAGTTGAGAGACGCAAGACCCAACACTCTGGATGAGCTTAAGACCGCTATCGAAGCATCCTGGGCCTCCATAACACCTCAGCAGTGCCACAGGCTGATTATTACATCTTATTACTTCCTGTCCAATTAAATGTATATATAAATTGCATTCAATCTGCATTGCAATATCCTATGGGGGATTTTTGAATGGCAGTGAAGCAACGCAACTGATAGGTCACATAAAATTGACAATGTTGTGAATATAGTATTTTCGGATTACATTTGTTCTCCACATTCAGACTAATTAGAACATTTAACAAAAAATACAGATGAGCTAGATGAGTTAAAAGGATTAAAATAAAAAATGTGACTGATTTATTTATTTTTGATGATTGCTGATTACCAAAGAAAATGGATAAGTGTGTGCATATGCATATATATATATATATTTGGACAATGGTCATATTTAACTTCAGCATAAATTATGTATATATTGCCCTGCCTTGTTTGAACATTTTAATGTCTGACCTCACTGTTTACCTTGTGGACTAAAAGTTTACCTCGATGCTACAAGTGAAGGTGTGTACATACTATCTTTATTGCTTACAGCATTGTTTATTTGTGATTATCTAAAGTACAAGTATATTCAAACAAAGATATGAAAACATAGAAACAAACTATAAACTCAAACTATAGTTGCATTTTATGAACATTTAATTTAGCCTTCTATTTACATTTTAACATTGATTAATGCAAGTACAGGGAGCACATAAAATTTGGTAAATGACAGCTCAAATGTGCGTGTGACGTCGTTTGTTAAAATGCGGAAATTAAAAATTTCATGTCCACTATTTGGTGATTTTATGTATAGATTCAGGTGTGTTTATTTGGGCTATAAAATGTTTTTATATCCAGTTTTGGGGCTTTTTCTATACATTCAGATGGGTTTATTTATGCTGGTCAGTGCTGGTGTTTGTCCAATGGCAGCTCTTGTTGTTTGTCATTTGTAGTTGATTGTTAGAGGTGAGGCTCAATACAGTACAGACAAACTGTGGAGAAAGATCAAATATAAATTTACATATGATCAGTATTAGAGATCATGTCAAAAAGACTTTATAAATGCATCATTTTCTCCTCACATGATCTTTAAATAATGAAAACATTTCCAAATGAAGTGATACATCTCTGGACTTAATTGTGATTACTGCTTCTCGTTTTAATCCATAAGATGTCGTGTTATCTCTGTCTACATGTGTTTTCTTATGCTCTTTCGTACTTTCCTAATATATTGACTTCTAACCATGTATTACTAATTCAATCAATTATGACTTTGTTTGCCAGTCAGAAGTGACCTTTGAGTGGATGATGACACATTTAAAAATAATAATAATAATTATTATTATTTAAAGGTAAACCTATCCCTTGTCTAATTCCAAGCAGAGAGTCTTTTCTGTAAATTGGAAACTACTGGAAACTCATTGAATTTGAAGACCAGAACTAACTGTTTTAAAGCTTCAGAGTAAAAACTTACTCTAGTTTCTCCAGTTTATTATGTGGATCCTGTGCTAAGTTACAGAACAACTTCAGTTCTGAAACACTTGGTTTATTACAGCTCAGATTCAGTTCTCTCAGGTGTGAGGGATTTGATCTCAGAGCTGAAGCCAGACGGGCACAACCTTTCTCTTCAATACGGCAGTTATACAACCTGCAAAGAGAAGAAAAATAGCTCCTATTTGGGACAATGATGTTGTAAAATAGTGTGTTCAGGGCAAAGTAAAATTTGTGTATAGATTTACCATGCATGTAGACAAAAGTTTTTATTGGTTATTAAAGATAAAAGAATCCAAGTTTAATTCAGATTAAATCACAATTTAAAATGATCTTAAAGAATTTAAGGCATTACAACCCAAAGACATTCCATAAGTTTATTATTATTATTATTATTTTTTGTTAAGAGAGCGAGATAAATAATACTCACTGCAGTATCTCAAGTTTACATTCTGGATCCCGCAGTAAATGAGAGAGAACCTTCACTCCTAAGACTCCTAGATAATTATTGCCCAGATCCAGTTCTCTCAGATGTGATGGGTTTAATTTCAGAGCTGAAGAAAGAGAAGCACAACCTTCTTCGCCAATACTGCTGTTTTCCAACCTGCAGAAAGGAATATAAAAAAGGTCCTAAAATAAGATAAGACATTAATCTGTCAGGTAAATAGAATGAGTTCCATATACACTTTCAGAAAGAAAAAAAAAGTACAAAAGCTGCCACTGGGGCATTAGTCTTTTAAATAGGTATATCACTGTGCCAGGCACTGTGTACCCCTAAAGGATGCATAGTGATACTTTAAAGGTTCATGTTAGTATCTAAAACACATGGTTGTAAATTCATTACTGGCACAATGTTTCTCCTGTTTTCCATTCTTTTGTGACTGTGAGCATTTCATCTCGCTTCACATTGATTTAAATCAGTATACAAATGTATTTGTAATATAATTCTGTGGCGTATTGAAATTCCTCTTACTGGACTGGAATACTTACTGGAATTTATATATATATATATATATATATATATATATATATATATATATATATATATATTTTTTTTTTTTTTTTTTTTTTTTAAGTATATATTTTTTTTAAATGGACAAAAATGTTTGTGTACTTAAGGTAATGAAGGAATAAACTGCCATAAAGCATTGTGTACGATGTAATATGATAAAAAAACCATCAATAAAATATATATACTGTATATATTAAGTTGTTGATTACTTCCAGAACCAGACTGTTTCATTCTTTTAAGATGTTTTATTATTGTTTTATTATTATTATTATTTTTAATCATTATTATCAGGGGCGTAGATTTCATGCGGGACATAAATTTGTCCCCTGCACTTTTTCGGGCAAGTGTGTTCGCATAGAGGTTTTCAAGAGCTGGTGTGAATAAAAATAGATTTAAACTCAAAGGATAGTCTGCATATGATCTGATATTTTATTTGGACCCAGAATAAGGCAAGATGAACATCTCAAAGCGCTAAAC
Source organism: Carassius auratus (assembly GCF_003368295.1). Taxonomy (NCBI): domain Eukaryota; kingdom Metazoa; phylum Chordata; class Actinopteri; order Cypriniformes; family Cyprinidae; genus Carassius; species Carassius auratus. The sequence continues at coordinate 56,867 of NC_039298.1, forward strand.
ACTCATGCAGTATGTGTTTCATTCACACTTAAAGCCAGAGAGCGGTCTCGCACAGAAAGTAGTACCAGGAAATTCCTTATATGTACAAAAGCGTACAGCTATTGCTGTATGAAAACAGTTGTTTAAACATAAAAACATAAATGTTTGGAAACATGAAGACATTAAAAATATGATTGCAACAATATATGGTTTATTTGTATTTTTGCAAAGTCATCACCAGGTAATACATAAAGTATATGAACAATGCAGTGCTAATTGACATAGCATTTATTACAGTATGGAAATTATTCTGCCTCATTGTGATAAAAAAAGGGTTTGTAGTATTTAAACATTAACAAATCATTATTATTGATTATTGTCCATCAGTTATCTTTAAATTAAAAGCCAATTAAAATCTAGAAATTAAAAAAAAGTAATGTTGCCTATAGCTACAGTACCAGTCAAAAGTTTTTGAACAGTAAAATTGTTAATGTTTTTTTAAAGAAGTCTCTTTTGTTTGCCAAGCCTGCAGTTATTTGATCCAAAGTAGAGCAAAACAGTAAAATTGTGTTATTTTATAATTGTGTTAAGTTATTGAGATTTCAAAGCTACTTTTTAGCATCATCACTTCATTCACACGATCCTTCAGAAAACAGGTTGATGCTCAAAAATCATTTATTATTTTGATGATGTTTAAAACATCGGAGTAAGTTTCTTTGATGATTAGGAAGTTAAAAAAAACATTTATCTGAAACAGATACCTTTTGTAACATTATAAATATCTTATCATATTTATCATTTAAATACATCCTTGCTATATGAAAGTATTAATTTCTATAATTATTATATTATATAAATATAATTTCTAAGCTTTTGAATGGTATAGTGTATTATGTTACAAAATATTTTTATTTTACATAAATGATGATCTTTGGATCTTTCTATTCATCAAAGAATAAAAGAAATGGACTCAACTGTTTTAAATATGAATTATAATAATAATAATTAAAAAAGTTTTCTTGAGCAGAATATCAATGGATCATATGACACTGAAGTCTGCAGTAATGATGCTGAAATTTCAGCTTTGAACACAACAATCAATTACATTTTAAAATGTATTCCATTAGAAAGCAGTTATTTTAAATTGTAATAATATTTCAAAACATTACTACTTTTGCTGTACTTTGGATCAGGCTTGGTGAGCAGAAGATACATTTACATTCTTTAAGTATTTGTAGAATAAGTGGACAAACGGTGACAGTCGGTGTGTAAAGAAACAGAAGGCACAGATTTCTCCTGACCACCTCCTCTATTGGCAATACTGGGGCTGACCAGATTGAATATTAGCCCAATGGTTTTGGTCTCAGGTCTCTACTCACTTCCTTGTGCTAACAGTCATGAACATTATGTCACAAAAAGAAAGAAAGAAAGAAAGAAGATTTTACATTACAGGTAACCACTAACTGGTTTACTGTGCTGTGAGATGTCAACATGATCAACAGTATTATTCTGACGACAGGAATGAGGACATTTTGTAAGGATTTAGTATTTAGAAAGTCTAGCCTAAACTACTATTGTTTTAAAATAACTATTATTTATAATATATTAATGCTACTTACCTGTAATATAGTGAGAAATAGCATTAAAAAAACTTGAAATCAAAGTTGGCCAAAGATTTTACAAAGCTAATTTACTTTTCATTGCAGCTTAAATTAATTGCGACAGTGTGGTGCCCCTGGGCACTATACCTCAACAAAAACCCTTACAAAAATTACACATTTTTGCGTACTTGTTGTGGACCAACTCAACTCTGACAGACTGGGGACGGAAGGGGGTGCTGATAGTGGTCATGTAATCTTTATTTATTTATAATTTATTATTATTATTATTATTGTTAAGTTAGTGTTCATAATCAAGTTATGGTATTTCAAGAATTTCAAGTTAATAATAAAACAATTTACGAAATATATTTTTAAAGCTTGTGTCATGTGGTGCCCCCTAGTTGTTGTGAATGGTTGGTGCCCCTGGGCACAGGCCCAAGTGCCCTTATGGATAATCCGGCTCTGGCGAAAGTGAGGCCAGATTATCATTCTGTAAAATGGCAGTGTAAACCAATATTACAATTTGGAAGGTCTATTTATTTATTAATTAATATTTTATTTATTATTAATTTATTTATCTATTTATTGTTCATTATTAGTATGTGAAAGTCAAATTAATATGAAGCATTTTCACAAATGATTTATGAAACCCTTTCAAGCTTTCTTTCTGCCCCACACACACACTTCTGAAATTATGGCTACGCCCCTGATTATTATTAATAATGTTATTTATTTTTACTACTTGACATGCCATACAAATGGCAGCTAAAACTAACTAAAAGTGTGCCAACTTTGTATTAACACCACAGTACAACCGTTGCACCAATTTCTGGAGCCCTGCAGTGACATTCAACAACCCACACTTCAAGTAACTCTTAATTGCTCAAGCAAGCTGGATACTCAGAGCCCCAAATTTAATAAAATTATGTCACAATATATCAATTTTATATTCAGATAACACTCACAGTAGTTTTTTCAGTTTACACTGTGGATCCTCCAGTAGATTCGCTAGCAGCTTCGCTCCTGAATCTCTAAGTTTATTACAGCCCAGATCCAGTTCTTTCAGGTGTGACGGGTTTGATCTTAGAGCTGAAGCCAGAGAAGAGCAACCTTCCTCTCCAAAACTGCAGTTATTCAGTCTGAAAACAATGTATTCAGTACAAAATGTGCTACAATAATATATAAATAGCATGTATGTACATGATTGTGTTTTTGACAAAACAATGTTCATATGTGGTTAGTGAAAATCAAAAATTTTGAAGTCACTAAAATAAGGTCCTAAGAACATTTGTTCACAAGACTGTCAAATCTGGAACATGTTGCCTAGAATTTTTTCTTCAAATTGATGTGACAATAATCTTGTTTACTCACTTACAAAAAAAACAATATATTGGTTTAAATTTTCTTAGACCCTTTTGGTCAAAGCTGAATTTTTAGCATCATTACTCCAGTCACACAATCCTTCAGAAATCCTTCTAAAATTCAGATTTTCTAATATATATATATATATTAGGGGTGTAATGGTTCACAAAATTCACGGCTCGGTTCGATACGATACACTGATGTCACGGTTCGGTTCGGTACGTTTTAGATACAGCAAAATGTAAAAACATCTCAACCTTTTAGAATGCCGCAAGTGCACCGCGGGTCATGTGACAAGATCTAGCCAATCAGCTTCATCCTTTCCCGTAACAACGTTGAAAGCTCAGCCAAGATGAAGGAACAGCTGATCATAGTTGTATATGGATTGCAATTGTGAAATAAATTTTGTAGCAGAGCTACTGCAAGCGATTTTTAGAGCTGCAAATCTATTTATCCTTTGCTGAAATTTCCGCATCTCATGGAGAGAGCACGTCATTGTTGCTTAGCAAAGACAGACGCCTCATGAGCGCTTCTGCCCAAGCGCTTTGGAAAGGATGAGAAAGCGGCGCAACTAGCGTTTTCCACGCGTTTTAGGCACGATATGTGAACGGCCCCTAAGGCGCTCGCTCATTCAGCACGTGCTGAAGGCTTGTTGCAAAATGTCTAATGCATTTAACTTCTATTCTATGCGCCTTATAATCTGGTGTGCCCTATGTATGAAAACAGTTCTAAAATAGGCCATTAATTGAAGGTGTGCCTTATAATCCGGTGCGCCTTATAGTGCGGAAAATACGGTAATATATATACGGACTCCAGGCTTTTGAATGGTATAGTGTTATATTGTTACCCTTGGAGTAAGACTGGAGTAATGATGCTGAAAATTTAGCTTTGATCACAGGAATAAATACAAATCTAAAAATACATTCAAATAGAAAACAGTTACTTTAAATAGTAGAAATATTTCAAAATATTAGTGCTTTAGCAAACTGGTATTGAATGGCATTGTGTCATGTTGAAATATATAAATTAACATCACATAATTATCATTTCCAAAGTGTATATTGTGTACAGGTCCTTCTCAAAACATTAGCATATTGTTATAAAGTTCATTATTTTCCATAATGTAATGATAAAAATTAAACTTTAATAAATTTTAGATTCATTGCACACCAACTGAAATATTTCAGGTCTGATTTTGGCATACGGCTCATGAAAACCCAAAATTCCTATCTCAAAAAATTAGCATATCATGAAAAGGTTCTCTAAACGAGCTATTAACCCAATCATCTGAATCAACTAATTAACTCTAAACACCTGCAAAAGATTCCTGAGGCTTTTAAAAATTCCCAGCCTGGTTCATTACTCAAAACCGCAATCATGGGTAAGACTGCTGACCAGAAGGCCATCATTGACACCCTCAAGCAAGAGGGTGAGACACAGAAAGAAATTTCTGAATGAATAGGCTGTTCCCAGAGTGCTGTATCAAGGCACCTCAGTGGGAAGTCTGTGGGAAGGAAAAAGTGTGGCAAAAAACACTGCACAACGAGAAGAGGTGACAAGACCCTGAGGAAGATTGTGAAGAAGGACCGATTCCAGACCTTGGGGGACCTGCAGAAGCAGTGGACTGAGTCTGTAGTAGAAACATCCTGAGCCACCGTGCACAGGCGTGTGCATGAAATGGGCTACAGGTGCCGCATTCCCCAGGTAAAGCCACTTTTGAACCAGAAACAGCGGCAGAAGGGCCTGACATGGGCTACAGAGAAGCAACACTGGACTTTTGGACAAATTTTGCATGTCATTAGGAAATCAAGGTGCCAGAGTCTGGAGGAAGACTGGGGAGAAGGAAATGCCAAAATGCCTGAAATCCAGTGTCAAGTACCCACAGTCAGTGATGGTCTGGGGTGCCATGTCAGCTGCTGGTGTTGGTCCACTGTGTTTTATCAAGGGCAGGGTCAATGCAGCTAGTTATCAGGAGATTTTGGAGCACTTCCATCTGCTGAAAAGCTTTATGGAGATGAAGATTTTGTTTTTCAGCAAGACCTGGCACCTGCTCACAGTGCCAAAACCACTGGTAAATGGTATACTGATCATGGTATTACTGTGCTCAATTGGCCTGCCAACTCTCCTGACCTGAACCCCATGGAGAATCTGTGGGATACTGTGAAGAGAAAGTTGAGAGACGCAAGACCCAACACTCTGGATGAGCTTAAGACCGCTATCGAAGCATCCTGGGCCTCCATAACACCTCAGCAGTGCCACAGGCTGATTATTACATCTTATTACTTCCTGTCCAATTAAATGTATATATAAATTGCATTCAATCTGCATTGCAATATCCTATGGGGGATTTTTGAATGGCAGTGAAGCAACGCAACTGATAGGTCACATAAAATTGACAATGTTGTGAATATAGTATTTTCGGATTACATTTGTTTGATTTACATTTGAGCTTAAGGCTGCTATCGAAGCATCCTGGGCCTCCATAACACCTAAGCAGAGCCACAGGCTGATTGCCTCCATGCCACACCGCATTGAAGCAGTCATTTCTGCAAAAGGATTCCCGACCAAGTATTCAGTGCATAACTGAACATAATTATTTGAAGGTTGACTTTTTGCATTAAAAACACTTTTCTTTTATTGGTCAGATGAAATATGCTAATTTTTTGAGACAGGCATTTTGGGTTTTTATGAGCTGTATGCCAAAATCATCATTATTAAAACAATAAAAGACCTGAAATATTTCACTTGGTGTGCAATGAATCTACAATATATGAAAGTTAATTTTTTATCATTACATTATGGAAAATAATGAACTTTATCACAATATGCTAATTTTTTTAGAAGGACCTGTATGTGCTCTCAAATAAACTAAAATTATAAACTACGTTAATAATATAATTTTGATGGTCACTGATACTAGTGGTACTGTAGAACATTTAGATGATGTGAATGCAACTTCATGTTTCACTTGATTATACATTTAGTCAGGAATTATAGTTTGGAAAAAGTCCAACTAAAACTAGTAAAATGTGAACACGTTATGTGAAAACTAATACAAGTGTATAAAAAAGACGTATTCATGTTTATGATCTCTGCTGGATAAATCGCTTCATTATTATTATTTTTTTGGAGGAAATCAGTAAAGGTAATCAGCGCATTTTCTTGGGGTGAATTATGTCTTATTCCTCTCAGCGCAAAGCAAACAGTAAAAACAAAAAACAAAAAAAAAACACCTTGAAGAAAAGACTCGCAGCTTTGTTTTCTGTGGTATGGTTGCTCACAGGGCGCGAGCTTCACGTGGAACATTATAATATCAATAACACGTTCACCGCGTGGGCGTGGTCACATTAGATATAATGAAGGGAGACTTGAACATTTTCATATGGATTACTTTATCACAGAATATTTGTTTTCGGTAAGACTTGTTCAGTTTAAAAAGTAGACATGTCAAACTTTTATATATATATATATATATATATATATATATATATATATATATATATATATATATATATATATATATATATACATATATATTATAAATAAACTGTATATTCTCTTTGTTGAGTATTTGCTGAGTTACAGTTCATCTGAATGACATTTAGTTTCTAAATGAAGATGACCGCAGATCAAGGCTACAGACAGCACACTTTGTTTTCTTTATTTTGTAAATGCACAAAGTTGTGTTGTTATTATGTGTGTATACAAATAAAAGTAAACCCTTTACAGATCAGATTGATGTATTGCTCTTATCTGTACATCAAAAATGAAAGTTTAATTTAAGTTTTTTTGGGGGTTATCAGGAGAAGATGTCTCAAAATGCGTATACGTGTTAATCGACACCAGAGGATTAACTGGGTACTTCAGCTCACAAAAGAACTACAAACATTTAAATTGTCTCCCAAGTCAGTCCCAGCCCTGGCATGCACCAGTACTACTCTTGGTTTTCTGTTGGGTTCCAGGTCAGACAAAAAAACAATATCACTCGATGCCGATGTGTGTAGTCTTAACCATCAAATTACATCAATGAATGTATTTCAAATCATCTATATTATATAAACAAAACTAGAATGATGAGAGAAATTAAATAACTTCAAAAATATGCTAAAATAACTCACTGCAATGTATCCAGTTTACAGTGTGGATCCCGCAGTAGATCAGAGAGCAGCTTCACTCCTGAGTCTCCTAGATTATTATAGCTTAGATCCAGTTCTCTCAGGTGTGAGGGATTTGATTTCAGAGCTGAAGTCAGAGCAGCACAACCTTCCTCTCCAATTCTACAGTTACACATCCTGAAAAACAAAACAAAAACAAAACACAACTCAGGAGAAAACAGACACAAAGAGTCAAGAACACTAGTGTCATGTTAGTATTTGGTGTGAGTTTCAGGTGATCCTGAGTGGCAGATTGGCATAATATGTGGTAAAGGATTGAGTGTGTTTTCATTGTGGCATTCTTCAACTAGAGTGTGTGTGTAGGCTTATGTAAGTTAATTTATTTTTTGAGCATGTAGTTTAACCTATGTTTTTAGAATGAAATAATTGAAATAATAATTGAAAATTATTGAAAGCTCATAACATAATCTTAGTCCATTTAGCACACTTACACTTACAATCTGACAATTTCCTATTTCAAGAATCAACAATTTCAATTTCCTTATGCTCATAGGCAAATCATGATAAATAAATAAAAAAAATCAATTACAAGAGAATACAACAAAGAACAATTAAACTAAAGATGTTCACTTGTGTTGTAATCAATACTACTCACCCTAGTTTCTTCAGTTTACAGAGTGGATACTGCAGTAGATCAGAAATCTGATTAATTCCTGATTGTCCTGGATAGTTATCATTCAAATCTAGTTCTCTCAGATGTGAGGGGTTTGACCTCAGAGCTAAAGCCAGAACAGAACAACCTTCCTCTCCAAAACTGCAGTTACACAGCCTGCAGAGAAAAGGATAAAAACTAATATTTACCACATTGATCTTTTTAAGTAAAATAAATATTATGTGAAGTTTTGTGTGCTTGTGTGTTTGTCTGTGTTTTCAATATTTTTAATGAATCTTTTTTTATGCATATATTTATATATTTGATTAAAACTTTACTATGTGACTTTCTCAGAATTAGATTGAATGGACCAGAGCTTTTTCAGGATGAACTTTTTTTGACTATTGAAGATAAAAGGAGCCAGCACTCAGGGCCGGCGCGTGCCTATAGGCGAACTAGGCAGCTGCCTAGGGCAGCAGCTCAGCCAGGGCAGCAAGAAAGAGAGAAGGTGAGAGAAAAGGCGAGAGAGAGAGAGAGAATTATTAATTTATTTGTTTGTTTTACATTAGGTTACAATTATCGCACTTACATCAACAGCATTTTTTTAACCCACTCCATTAGTATACATTTAAATTCGCTTTAAATGTAGAATAAAAATTCCCGCCCGGCCGCGCTCTATTAGTATATGCGTGCAAAATACTTTTATGTATGTTAAAAAATGTCAAAATTAATAAAATTAGGCTATCTGGTCATGAGTACAAAAGACGACCACTTTTAAATGAGAAACTATGAGGCTACTTTTTGAAATTCATCGCCTCTGTTCCGTGAAAGAGCGCTTTTCACTGCTTCAAGACCAAGGGCGTGTATTTGGATTTTTATATGACATCGCATCTCTCAAAGAAAAGGAGAATAGTTCTTCAGGATTGCTTAAGACTGGAAAAGGCCCTGACTCATGGGACTCGATGGGCATGAATTGTTCGAAGAGCTGACTGCTTTGGGCAGACGACTGGTAGCTGGAGCTAAACCACTGGATGCACTTAAATTCCTCAGTGAAAAAGGGATGGAATCAGTTTTTCCAAATGTATTTTGTAGCATTGAGAGTGTTTCTCACTCTCACCGTCACTGTGAGCTCTGGAGAACGCAGTTTCTCAAAGCTTAAACTGATTAAAAATTATCTCCGAAGAACAAGTTAAACTCGAGGACGCAATCAAAGCATTTGTCGCTACGAAAGCCCGACGCGCACGCTTCTGAAATGTAGGCTAGTTGTGTGACTGTGTTTCTGTGTATCAGTCAAGAAAAAAATCTAAACCACCAGTACTTATGATCTAAAAAGTTGTGTGCATATGTTTCGTTTTATTCTGTACAATATCTATTATAAAACAGAAATTGTATGCAGCGGTTGGTTTTATTCACGTTGCAGTAGGAAAAAAAACACGTTTTTATTTTAGTATAATTTTATAGATTAAAAAAATATTATTATTTGTTTACATGCATCTTAAGGATACCTTAGTGTGAGGTGGGGGCAGCACGATCGTGCTCTGCCTAGAGCGGCATTTGGGCTTGCACCGTCACTGCCAGCACCAAAGATGTGAAGAGATATTACATTCACTCCTAGGACCAGAGCTGTTGCAGGATGAAATGTTATTGACTATTGATAAAAGGAGAAGATAAAAGGAGGCAGCACTAAAGATGTGAAGAGATATTACATTCACTCCTAGGACACATTTCTTTTCTGTTGTGTCTGTGCTTGCATTAATCCCTGCCAAACTGAAAGAATCCCAGTGATGATCACTGTAAGTGACACTGTTTTGAATTTCAGCGATATTTAAAACTAATAATGATATCTATATAATTCACACTGGGTGCTTATTTAATTTTAATGCACCCCTAGATATGGATTATCATATTTGTACCATGATCACTTGCCAACACAGACAAGTCAAAGCTGTTATTTGTTTATTTGTCATTATATTTATTGCTATTATTATTATTGATAAGTTAAAAATATTTGTTATTATTCTTCGTTATTAGATAATGTCTGCAGAGTACAATTTGACAATAGATAGTCATCAATATATAGATATTGGATAAAATTAATGGTTTTCAGTACCTATTTCATCTACGGTTTATGTTATGAAAATTCTAAAGTTAAATAAAAAAGTGCAGTAAAATTATTTTTATTTGTACAAATAAAATTGCAGGAGAAAGAGATTATACTGTATATAACATTTCTGCAATAAAAGAAGCTGTGAATTCCTATCCAGGTGCAGACAAGCATGCTTTATAAAACAACATGAAGAAAAGCTATCTGCCACATCGGCAAATATGTCGGAATTCCAAGGGGAATTGGACTTATGTGTTTATATAGGTCAGATTTCCAGATAACACATTTTTTTCTGGTGTAAAGCCACATTTTCTAAATGGTTCAGAACAGACACAAAAATCTTGTGCTGATTTTTTAAATGTATGCGATTGTATTTTATCTCTGATTTAAGTAAAAAAGCACAGCTCTACTTGGACGCCAAAGTGCTTTCACGGGTTGAATACATTTGTCCATTAAGTGCCTGTTCCGCAATCTAGCAAGGTGATACAATGTTAACGTGTTTAGTCTTATCCATCAAAATGCTCTATTATTTTATTATTTTTATCTTTTAAAAATAACCAAATTCACTGGTTATGTGATGATGAAAGAACTTGTGTGAAAATATAAATTAATAAATACAAATGATAGAACATCTTGTATTGTAAAATTCAACCACTAAAACAATTCAACAACACAATAGACAAAATAATAACACTCACAGCATTTTCTCCAGTTTACAATGTGGATTCTGTAGTAGATCAGAGAGTATTCTCACTCCTGTGTCTCCTAGTTTATTATAGTTCAGATTCAGTTCTTTCAGGTGTGAGGGGTTTGATCTCAGAGCTGAAGCCAGAGCAGAACACCCTTTTTCTCCAATACTGCAGTATTCCAACCTGCAAAAATGAGGGGAAAACTCATCATCTTCAACTGGTAAAATATAATTTTATTTAATGATTGTGCAAACTAAAAAACAACTGAAAAATCCCTACCACTACTGCACCGACTGGCAGTGTGTGAAAGCACAAACAAGTGGAGTGATACAAATTTCTAATTCTGCTGGACTATATAAAAGCACTTATGGAATTTTGCCTAACTAATCAAATCTGAAGACCTTATCTGACTACTGAGATCCAGTGACTGTGAAACTTTACACTTCCCATTATAATGTGTGCATTGTTTTTGCATACTTAATAACTGATGATCAAATACACAGACTTTTCTGATATTTTCAAGTAGCAACAGATTAGATCATTTTAATACTTTATTGTATGTACTGCTTAATACAGTGCTTGTATGACATGCTTTAGCAAATAGTACATATATAATACAGTGAACACAGTTTATTCTCTTTTAAAATGGTTTCATTATTTCTTACTGTAATGTCTTCAGTTTACATTGATGATTCATTAGTCCAGCTGAAAGCAACTTCACTCCTGAATCCAGCAAATTGTTGTAACTCAGATTCAGGTCATTCAGATGTGAGCTATTTGAGCTGAGAACTGAGGCCAGAGCTGAACAGCTTTTCTCCATGAGATTACAGCGTCTCAGACTGGAAATTATAACATAAGCATATTTTAAACTCAAATGTAAACAGTATAACATTTTAGTAAAAAAATTGAACAGTAAACAAATTTTAACAATATAAATTAAATTAAATTAAATAAATAAAAATATAATAAATAAAAATATTAAGTAAACTGTCTCAGTTTAAAAAATGTAAACCCTTTCTATGTTCCATTTCCAAAAATATTAAAGGTTTATTTCACTCTTGATAGTTTATATATGAACACTATTGGTGTGATAAATGTTTTAGTTGATTTTTTTTAATGGGTTGTGTTTTGATTTGTTATTGAATTAATGTATGACTGATGGCATGGCATCATCTGAATTAGCAGATTCAGATTTGATATCACATATTTAAAAAACATGAAGACAAAAAACTTATACCAATTTGTAAAAAAAAACATTATGTAAAAAAATGTATGTGCAAAGCTTAAACTGATGTCCATGTTTTATTGTTAGAGCTTAATTTTAACACAATTTATGGAAATATGTCTTGGCCAGTGGTTCTTAATTTTGGTCCTTCCCATGCTTCCCTTATTCAAAACACCTGACTGAGATCATCAGGTTGTTAGGAGAGAGCTCTATCAACTGAACTGACCCTGCATCCCAATGTTCATACTATCCTTCCTAAATAGTATGTGAGACTAGAAAAAGTGTGTCCCAAAGCATTTGGTCCAGGACTTGGTTCAAAACTACTAAAAAAAAAAAAAAAAAAAAAAAAAGCTTAAATTTTGTGCACAATTGAGTAGTGAGGTTTAGGCAAAGGTGTTTGAGTTACTAATAATCGACATCGACCTGGTAATAATATTTTAGCCGTGGCGGTTTCTCCATTATGCCGATTGGGCGATGCACCACCAAAGTGTGAAAGGGAGGGATTTTTTTTCTATACATTCAACCACAGTGTCACGCTAGCTTTCACTATGTAGACTGTCTGTGCTGCCTCTAAATTGTCCAGTCAGCATCGAGTCACGTTTTGTGTAGTACCACCCCTTTTTGGGGCGATTTCTGTCAAACTGAGAATCGCCCCGAGTGCTCTTATAGACTTCAAGTCAAAAATATTTTTTTTTTTGAGTTTCAGGAGGGCTAGCCCTAACGTGCTTTTGTCATCGTGCACCTTAACTTGTGCAATGAGTAGTCGGAACAGTGACATCTAATAATATTTAAAAACTATTTTTAATTTTAACAACAAGAACAAAATTAAAAACTACTTTAATATCTTTATGAAATGTAAAAAAAAAATTTAGAGACGGGGACAGCTATGGAAATTCAGTTGTCAGCTGAACTTGATCGACAATACCTCAGTGCAGATTAATCATATCGTGTCATTGAAAGAAATACCATTCATTCATTGTAGCAATAAGGATAAATTGGCAATTAAAGAATTAGGAACACCAAAACTAAACTTAAACATCAAACAAGTATCTACGAAGGGCGGATACTGCAAGGATTTTCGAGGATGTGATATGAGCGGAGAGAAAGGCTAATAGGTTGTGAAGTAGCTAGCGCTTTATTCTGCTAATTTGCCACTGCATTTTGTTCCATCCCGAGAGTATGACGGACATCGCATGGACAACTACAGGTGTCACCGAAATGCATCATCTCTTGAAATGTCACAAGTCTGTCAGGCTTATCATCCACAGTGCACTCCCTCACTCCTCATTCACCCTCATTGTCGGATCTCATGATTACTCAGCGGATCATTCCTCTGTAAAGTTATCAACATTGACGCCTTCAAAACTAACCTCTTGTGCTTACCTTCTCTCCAACAATCCTTCCTCTTCTTCCGACCCAAAACCGAACGAACGACCATAACAGAATGACCTGGGCAGACAACTATCTTTATGGCCTCCGGCAGGATGAAAGACCTCTGGAGGAGTATGTGGAGGAGTTCCTGAGCTTGATACCTCTGGTGAGATGAATCCTCACTTAATGCTTGCTTCCGGATGGGACTAAAAGATAAAAATCTGTTTTGTTTTTTGACTCCTGAAGATTGCTGTAGACCTGTAGCAGACTTTAGTAATTATGTTCTTGAATTAAATGGTTCCAAGTTCTTAATAGATGTGGAGGATCATTCTCCTCCTCCCATCCGGAAGAATGTGGGTGCTCCATCTCACCATAAGCCAGCTCCGTCCTCATACTACTTCAAAGAGCCCATCCCTCCTTTACCTCAACCCTTCCCCGAGACCTCCAGATCTCCTCCCTTACCCTAAGCCCTGTATCTCCACTGGTTCCGCCCAGCCTGGAATCTCCTGTGTCTCCGGTGGTTCCGCCCAGCCTGGAATCTCCTGTCTCCGCTGGTTCCGCCCAGCCTGGAATCCCCTGTGTCTCCCCTGGTCCTGTCCATCCCTGAGGCTCCTAATCTCCTGTTATGCCTAGAAGAGGCTCCTGAAACCTAAGTTTAGCCCAGATGAGGCTCCCGATCTCCGGTTATGCCCAGATGAGGCTCCCGATCTCCCGTTATGCCCATATGAGGCTCCCGATCTCCCGTTATGCCCAGATGAGCCTCCCGTTATGCCTAGAAGTGGTTCCCGATCTCCTGTTTTGCCCAGAAGAGGCTCCTGATCTCCCGTTGAGCCCAGAAGAGGCTCCTGAACACCAGTTAAGCCGAGGGAGGGCTCCTGAACCCCAGTTAAGCCCAGATGAGGCTTCTAATTCCCCAACGAGCCCAGGGAGGGCTCCTGAATCCCAGACGAGCCCAGGGAGGGCTTCTGAACCCCAGTTAAGCCCAGATGAGGCTCCAGGGCCCGAGTCCAGTCCCATACATTTTCCCAAGTTTTTTTTTTGGGGGGGGGGGGGGGGGGGGTACTGTCACGAGTCTGTCAGGCTTATCATCCACCGTGCACTCCCTCACTCACCAATCATATAATCACCAGCATCTGTTCACCATCTATCCATCAGCTCATCTCCACATAAATACACACACCTCGGTCACCCTCATTGTCGGATCTCGTGTCTACTTCGCGGATCATTCCTCTGTAAAGTTACCAGCATTGACTCCTTCAAACGAACCTTTTGTGCTTATCTTCTCTCCAGCAATCCTCCATCTTCGTACAGTGCCTCCAGCTATCCTCCTGTCCTCTGAAACCTCCATAACTCACCATCACTGAGGTGTGTGCTCCCACTCCTGTCAACTCTGGTCACCCCTTCCCGCAAGAATACATGCAAATCGTAAGTTCCCTCATCTTCCATCCGCCTGCTACTCTCCCACTGTTCATTCCTACCAGTTTCAATAAAATCCTGCATACCACTAACCCCCTGCCTTCAGTCCGTTTTGTTACAAGGAGAAGGTGAAAAAAAAACATGAAAGAGCAAAGATGCATATGGATTGTAGAGAGCACTTTAACATAAGTGAGTAATGTAAGTAGTGTAATGTCAGTGAGGAATGTTATGTAGGTGAGCAGTCTAATACGAATGAGCAGTGTTATATAAGTGAGTTGTGTAAACAGTGATTTAAGTGACTTGAATTATTTCTTATTAAACTAAAATAAAAGTTTTTGGAAAAACTATGTCCTGGAATCAGTCTTCATTTGCTGCTGAATTGTGTTAATACGTATATAGAAACATGAGGAGAGCAAGAGATTGATTCCTAATGTCAGTTTATTTTTAATTGTAGTTCAGTTCCCTTTATTTCTTTAACTGGCCCTTAATTAAGAATTGGAAGGAGTTTCCAGTGTCATATTTGATCTGCAAAACCATGAGTGAACTTTTATGAACATCAATTTGGTCATTAACTTTTAAATGCATAATTTAGCAAAAAAAAGAGCAGAGTTCTCCGCATGCAAAGCCATGGCTCGGAGATCAATGTGCTACTTCTTTTCTCTCCAATATGGTAATTGGAAATTAAATGAAAGTAAATGTTGAGGATGTTGACTTTTGACAAGATGATTGACAGGCCAGTTTACAGAAATCAAGTTTGTGTAACTATGCGACAGAGCAATCCATTAAAGATGCAATGGTATGATGTTATGGTGTGTCCCAAAGCTTGCACACTCGTCTACTACACACTGAAGTGCGTACTTTTCTTCACCAAAAGAGTTAATACTTTAAGGGTGTAGTATAAGTAGTAGGGCTTGCATAGACTACTCGAGTAGTCGAGTACTTCAACCACTAGTCGCGCTGTCGGAAACAATCAACTACTTGAGCATGCATTAACCATAATGCATACAAAGAGTTTGCAAGTACGACATGAATTTTATGATGACAATATTGCGTGTAGCTGTTACTTTCTATGACCTTATCTATGTTGCATGTAAAATTGTAATATGTAAATAGGGGTGTGTCTGAAGCCGAATACCTTATTCCGAATGGTACGGATAATGGCTTCAAAAATGAATAACAGACAAGGAATAATTCTGCCTGAATACTCTGCTGAAGCTGACACCATTCAGAGTTTGCTAGTAACAGGTGAGCCAGGGGATCAGCGCAATATTATACAGAGACCTCTAAAGTCACGAGTGTGAAGTGAATCAATGTAAACTTTATGAGTGAAAAGAGCGCAAATCAAACATTGCATTGCTGTCACCTCTCCGTGCATTTCTCAGAAATCAGAGCTTGGCAAGAATAATATCACCTATTATAATACATCATAAATGTTATATTGTATATATTTATATATATATATATATATATATATATATATATATATATATATATATATATATATATATATGCTTTAAACCTTAGACTACGATATGATACGAATGAATGGATTAAGCACAGCACGCTCACCAATCAAACAGTGAGGCTTGCTTAAAGAGTTAATGTAATGAAAATGTGTGCTTTTAATTGATTCAGTTGTGTTCAAATGATCACTAAACGTTTGTCATGACATCTCTCTGCTTGCATGATAAATATTATTTTAGAAATTAATAATTATTTTAGTTTAACATGGCATACTTTTTCAGTGATCACTATGAAAAAAAGATAGCCATAATGTTCTTATCTAGTACTACGATGTTGTATCCGAATGCAGAAACGAAAAATGTTGTGATTGTTACAGACACAAATACAAATACTGGCTGTTACATGAAAAATGTAAATATGTAATGTCATAATAGTTTTGACAATTTAGATATGTAATTGATGCATAAAGCTATGAAGTAATAAGCGTTTATTGATTAAAAAAAACTTTTTCAGTTACAGTAGCATGAACCACAAGTAGTCGAGGAACTCGAGTATTTTTTAAATAAAAAAATCAACTAGAAGAAATCAGTAGTCGTGCAACCCCTAATAAATAGGCACATTGGGATGCAGCATTAAAATGTGTCAGATAAGGCATGGGTCCTCAGGACCTGGATGAAGAACTACTGCCCCTGGCCATTTGTAAAGCTTTATTATTATCACTTCAGTACAATATTCAACACTTTAAAATACTCACTCAGCTTTTGTAGATGCTTTTATCACTGGCAGCAGACTCTGAAGACATTCCTCTGATTTATGATATTTACTCAGTTTAAACTCATCCAGTTTTTCCTCTGAGGTCAGCAACACAAACACCAGAGCTGACCACTGAGAAGGAGACAGTTTAACCCCAGAGAGTTGACTGTCACCAGTTGTACTCAGGTATATTTGGACTTCCTGCACTAGAGAATCATCATTCAGTTCTTTCAGACAGTAGAACAGATTGATGGATTTCTCTGAAGAGGAATTCTCCTTGATCTTTATCTTAATGTACTCAATTATTTCCTGTTCACTGCGAGATCTGATTCTTGCCTTTTTCACGAGACCTCGTAAGAGAGTTTGATTGGACTCCAATGAGAGACCCAAAAGAAATCTAAGGAAAAGATCAAGGTGACCATTTTCACTCTTTAAAGCCTTGTCAACTTCACACTTAAGTAAATCGGTCAAAGATGATCTGAACATGCTAAAAAATCCAGTTT
This sequence comes from Carassius auratus, assembly GCF_003368295.1. NCBI lineage: Eukaryota > Metazoa > Chordata > Actinopteri > Cypriniformes > Cyprinidae > Carassius > Carassius auratus. Next base: position 74,101 of record NC_039298.1, read on the forward strand.
GTTTAAAAAAGCAAAGAAACACATATAAAGCAGCAAGAAACTCCTGGATGCTCAGATGTACAAAGCTGTACACCTTTCCTAGGTACAGCCCAAACTCCTCTCTGAAGATTTGGGTACAAACTCCTGAATACAATGATGCATCTCTGACATCAATGCCACACTCTCTCAGGTCCTGCTCGTAGAATATCAGATTCCCTTTTTCCAGCTGTTGAAAAGCCAGTTTCCCCAGTGACAGTATATTGCTTCTAGCTTGTTTAAGATTAACATCACATTCCCCATCGTACTTCAAGGATTTAAGTTTGAGCTGAAAGATCAGGAAGTGTGTGAACATTTGAGTGAGAGTCTTTGGGATCTCTGCCATCTCTGATTTACTCAATAATCTCTCCAGAACAGTAGCTGAAATCCAGGAGAAAACTGGGATGTGACACATGATGTACAGGCTTCTTGATGATTTGATGTGTGCAATGATTTTACTGGCTAAAGTGTGATCATTTATTTTCTTCCTGAAATACTCATCTTTCTGAGGATCATTGAACCCTCGTACATCTGTGACCAGGTCAACACACTCAGGAGGGATCTGATTGGTTGCTGCTGGTCGAGAGGTGATCCAGAGGAGAGCAGAAGGAAGCAGATTCCCCTTGATGAGGTTTGTCAGCAGCACATCCAATGAGGCTGATTCTGTCACATCACACAAAATAGCATTATTCTGAAAATCCAGAGGAAGTCGACACTCATCCAGGCCATCAAAGATAAATAGGACTGTGAAGTCATCAATGTTTGTTGATCTCAATTTATTTGTTTGTGTGAAAAAATGATGAATCAGGTTAATCAAACTGAGATTGGTCTCCTTTATCAAATTTAGTTCTCTAAAAGGAAGTGGAAAAATGAAGTGGAGATCCTGATTTGCTTTTCCTTCAGTCCAGTCCAGAACAAACTTCTGCACTGAAACTGTTTTTCCAATTCCAGCAACTCCTTTAGTCAACACAGTTCTGATGGATTTGTTTTGTCTAGGTAAAGGCTTAAATATGTCACTGCATTTGATTGGTGTTTCATGTGACTCTGGTCTCCTGGATTGTGTCTCAAGCTGTCTCACCTCATGTTCATTATTAACCTCTCCACTCCCTCCCTCTGTGATGTACAGCTCTGTGTAGATATCATGCAGAGGTGCAGAGCTACCTTGATTTGATATTCCTTCATGAATTCTCTGAAATTTATCCTTCAGTCTAGATTTGTGTTGTTTCACATAAAAAGGGGCAAGTCCTAAGGAGCAGAGGAAAATGGGAATCAAAATAAATGTTATTTACATTAAATGCATGGATCAATGTGGAAAATCCTAATTTCCATGTAATATGTAAAGTGTCATTGGATTGGACTAGTCAGCTTGATAAAATTTACTTAAATACAAATCCTGATGCATAAGAAAAATGATTAAAACACCAGATTTTACTGTTTTAGACTCTCCTTTTATCAACAGCTATGTATAACGGCTGGTGTGTTTCTACTTCGTTCTTTAAATCCTAAAATATCCCAAATCATTTGTACATTTATGTCAAGGTAATATGAGTCCGAGTTCTTACTGGTTTGTAGTATGTTAGCAAGGTTTGTCTTTTTCGTCCTCAGGACATTCAGAGTGATCTGCAGGATCCCCTGTCTGACTCTGCTTTCACCTTCATCCACCTCCTCCTTCTCCTCTCTCTCAAAGCATGCAGAGTAATCTGGGCTCAGAACTCTTTTGATCCTCTTCAGCTCTTTCATTGTCAGAAATATTATTTTGTGTTCAAGCTCCTGAAATTTGTGTTGACAGAGAGCATTCAAACAATTAACCTCCTGAATCACACACACACACAAAACTTCTGTAAAGCCTCAAACAGCAGAATCTGTAGGTCGGAGGAGTGAACGGTGTTCTCTTCCACCCTTAACACCACAACTGAGGTGCCCTTGAGCAAGCACTGAATCCCTGGTTGCTCCCCTGCAGGTGCCGCAGCAAGCATTACTGCCCAATGCTTTGGGTGTGGGTTCACTACTGTGTGTGTGCACTTGGATGGGTTAAATGCAGAGCACAGATTCTGAGTTTCAGAGTATGATACACTTCACGTAACGTCACCTTTGTTTTTTGTTTTTCTCCATCCCACTCAGCTACCTTGTAGAGATGGCTCATTACCACAATACCACAATTTGGCTTCAGAACAATACCATAATCTAATACCTCAGTGCAAATATTAAATTGATACCTCCGTTGACAAATAAGCAGCCTCAAATAAGCCAGGGTTCATTAAACAAATTCAAACTTTCAAAAAAAAAAAAAAAAAACTTTCTAAAAGTTGATTTGAGCCTGGACATATATGTGGGCAAATGAGTATAATTCAGAGCTCTGTACATATGGAAGTTAATTTTGTGTGTGCTTTTTTTTAGAAATTAACAAAAGGCAGCAGGATACAGAGGACAGTGAATACACAATAAACAGATTCAGGCGATTCAAAAACAGTGCTGGAGGGAAGGTGTCCTGCAGAGTTTAGCTCCAACATGCCTCAGTCCACCTGACAGGAAGTTTAAAGTATGCCGAGGCTGCATCCAAAAACTGAAAAATGCTGCCTTCGAAGGATGCATTCCAAGGTTGTGAGGCATCAAGGCACGTCCGAATTCGATGGTAGCTTCATTTCCTGTCTCCTGAGATACCTTCAATTGACCGATTTTTGAAGGCAGCATAGATGTATCCTTCGCTGCCTTTGATATTACACAATCATGTGAGTTACATGTGAGAGTTAAGCAAAAAAAAAAAAAGATGGCGTCTGAAAGTTTCGGGCGGTGGTCAGTTTTTGTGTAAATGTATGTTTCTAATCAACGTTTTCCACCTTTGATGTCATTTCTAGCAAGATTTTGCTGCAAGCGGTGTGATTTTGACAGGAGCGAGGAGTGGATTTTTTAAAAGTTGGAGCGTTGTGGTTTTCACTCGCTCCAAGAGCGCTCCACCACTGCTCCATCACCAGTACAATTCATGCCAACGGCTCTTAATATAACTGCATATTTAGCAAGTATTCACATTAAACATATTTAACTATAGCTTGATACAGATGGATCTCTCAAATCAGAAGGTTACAATGACGACAATAGCCAAGCGGTTATAAGTTATAGGTTAGTTCTCAAGGAGTTTGTCTGTTCCTTTTACTGAATATTTTCGGGTCGAAGCATGATTTAAAGGGACACTGAGTAGGAATTACTCCCATCTAGTGGTGAAATTGTATTTTGCATTCAAACTAATTTTGCTCTCCAGCGCCTCGCTTTTTCAAATGCGCTTTGCATCTACGGTAGGCGATATGTACCAAAAAGCTTTGACAGAATGTCTACTAATAGCACTTCGTCGAGTTTTCCTTCAGGTGAACAGGTGTGTTATTTCAAACAAACTGCAACATGACAACTAACAAACGAATGTTACAGTATGAATTACTGACTGTGGAAAACATGAAATATTGTAATTAGTAGTTATGTCTAATTTATTCGTTATATTTTCTGAATTATATGCATTGTTAGATATAAAAAAAAAAATATTATAATATAGATTGTAACACTGACTTACCTGTCGAGAAGAAAACTGGCCACTTCAGCGTCTCTTTTGAAATCTTTATCCAGCATTAGCTCTTTCCACCTAGAAAAAGCTTCCCCGACATTAACTCTTGTTTTCTGTAATCTACGGTCACGTTTCCTTTATTCCTTTATTTTTGACTGTTTTGGCGACTATGTTTTCTTCTCCTGTGGCGCGGCATATGTATGGTCCATAATAAGAATGCAATCCAGACTTTTAAACTTGCCGGTGCAGTTTCAAGCACCTCTCACTGCTCTGCACCTGCGTTTCTGGCTCTGACCGAAAACGCGCTGTGGAAACGCGTTGGCTTAGTACTTTTTGTCCCTCTCTGCTATTATAGTTTTGCAAGATGGCGGAACTACATGGAAGCCTCCGTCGACCTACCCGTCCCATGTATATAAAGATAATAAATTCTTCATTTACGAGGATTAGTTTAAACATTGGCATAGGTATTTGTACACCATTGAGGGCATATTTATGAATAAAAATATTGATTTTAGATAATAAAATACCTAAAAAGTTACTTATTGTCCCTTTAAGCAGTTACAGCACATTCACACGCAATCGCTTTCGCAATAACGCATTCAAAGAAATGTAATCTTACAGTGCTACTTCATCTGTATCTGATTTTGAATGAGCAGAAATCTGTAAGAAATGCATTGATCTGTAGATAAAATAAAAATGTACTGTTATTTTCATCACAAACAAAATTTGCACAGCAGAATACAGTAATTACATTAATGCTGATATCCATGTTATTAATTTGGCATGTGGTAGGGAAAAAAGTTTGCACACAATAGCCTAAGCCACTTTGAAACTCTCCTGTTATTTTATTTTTTTATTTTAATATAGGCTACGTTATGAACATAACATTTCAAACATACTGAAATACTTTAGCCACGGAGCGAAGGCAGAGCGGTGTTTCTGGTATCACTGAGCGCGGAGTGGAGCGGGAGCGGGAAATTGTGAACCCGGAGCGGAGCGGAGCTGGAGCGGAGTGATTATTAAATGCTCTGAGCGCGGAGGGGAAATTGTTGCCACTCCACTCCGCTCACATACTCTGGTAGAGACTCCAAAACCTGAAATGGGTGTATGTGGGAGCTATAGGAACGTGGTGGAAAACCACTGTTTTATGATGTTTGGATAAAGAGATATACACAAAAACACTCCAACCTTAAAAATCGAGTCCAACTGCTTCTGTCCAGTGGAGTTTGATTCTGACAGTGATTCATCCTGTTTGTTTCTGTTGGTTGTTGAAATAAGTTCAACAACATAAGTATGGGGTAAATAAATGGAAACATTTGATAATTTAGTTGTTTTAACACAACCCTGAACCTACTTAATCATCTAATTTGGGTGGTCCAATCCTGCTCCTGAAAGGGAGCTCCAACCTTCCTACATTTTTAAAGAACTTGTAAGGTCCTTAATTAGTTGGTGCAGGTGTACACTTTTAATCCAAAGTACTTTACATTGCATTATATAAATAAATAGGATTGTTTATGTATTCCCTGGGAATCCCCTGGGAATAATGGGTGGAATAATGCTCAACTCTTTGAACTACTGCAATGCTGTTAGGGGTGAAGCTACAGGAAGACGGACCCCTTGGAGCAGGATTGGACCACCCTGCTCTAAACTGTCCTCACCTCAGATCAACAGAACAGCCTGTCCCATTTATTTCAGGTGGATCACCCATTGATGCTTTACTCTTCATAGACAAACAGCTTGGTTCAGGAGGCCTGCCCTGAATCAGACTAACACACATACCGTTTAAAAAATGTTCTTTTCAAGGTCTATATTTAAAGGGAATAAACAGGCCATAATGACATTAAAAAAATCTAATCTGATCAATCATTGTAACTTATAAACATAATTTTAACTAAATCAATTGTTCAGCTAAATCATTATTGCAGTGATTTTTTTTTTTTTTTGCAGATTGTATGTCTGGCAACAATTTTTTTAAACACTTTATGATGCTGTGTATAATCTTTTATTTCTCAAACAACCATGTTGGAAGATTCCAGGATGACAATACCAAGATTCCCTGTCAAGGGAACTTCGAACTGCGTCCTCTGAGGGGACACTACGGGGAACACCTAGTCGTGACCCGTGTCTGAAGCATACTTTGAAAAACGCCAATGTGTTGGTCGGCGACAGCCTCTGACGTCACTACCGGCGCGACTATAAAGACGCGCCCGTAGGATCCGTCACTTATCTTCTTCGTCTTCATTGACTGTTTTGTTTTAAGCGTGCATCTGAGAAATGACCAGAACGGTAAGAGCGATCTATTATTATTATTATCATGGCATCCACTAGCAAGGTGTTTAAACAGTGTGTGCATCCATGTCAGTGTTATTTGACACTTGATGACACACACAGTCTTTGCATCTCTTGTTTGCGCGAAGTCCTTGAGGGGGAAATGTGCGTGCACTGCAAGCGTTTTCTGTGAAAAAGCTCCGCTCTCGTCTGTCTCTCTTTTCGAGGAAAGACTGACGGCCATCTGGTTCCCGCGGCTCAGGTCCCGCCGTTGCCGAGGCACGGAGGAGAATGAGCTCTTGGGGAACACAGGTGGATCTCGCTGAGGAGTGTAGAGAAGGACTTTTCCTTTCACACTCTCCGGCGGCAAACGAGAATGAACTTCAGGAGGAAGATGCATTGTCATTAACCCATTCTGATTCTGAAGTTAGTTTGTGATTTACTAAGAAAGGCCATGCGAGGATGCCCCCTGTAGAAGAGATGCTGGCTAGCTATCTCTCAGTGGGGGAAACATCCTCTCTAAAATCTCCCTCTTTGCCATCTAAGCCCTTCCAGGATACATCCCACTTAAATGGTAAATTATACTCTGCAGCAGGTCAGGCTGTGGCTTTGTTGCACACGATGGCAGTGCTTCAGGCTTACCAGGCTGACCTGCTGAGGTACCTGGATACAGGCGGGGCCTTTCAGCTGCCTTTAAATCCTTCATCCCATGAAGGTCCAGGTCCGAGCCCGAACAACAAAGGGGTCCTGGCCAATCTCGATCTGAGGATGGGCGCAGAAGGCTAGTATCGCGGCTCATGCTCCTCCCCTGCCTAAGGGCAGGGGCAAGAGGAATCGCGGTTCATGAAGAGGTAAGCAGGGTCTGAGGGATGTGATTCAGACGAGGCAGCGTTCTCGTCCGGATCAGAGCGATACCTAACACTGTCTGAAATCCACGTAAGTGGTAAGTGTGCACACAAGATTCTGTGCACTTTTTGAAATCCTGTACTGTAGGGGTTACTCGCTCCACTTCGTTCCCTTTCTTAAGATGATTAGCCTCAGAGTTCCTTGAGCTTCCTTCAACCAGTAGGTATTTGTTATACACCTCAAGCACCACCCTCAACATGGGGGGCTGTGTGGGCAATTCTCGTGGTAGTTAGAAGCACTGCCCTTTTCTAAAAGGGTCGCCTATGAGCATGCTGCTCGGAGCTTGGAGTCCTCCTCTCACGGGAGACTGAATTCTAATTTTTTTCATTAGAGCGCTCCAGTACTACATACTGTTTTGAGATGCACTGTGAGAGCAGACATCCTGCTGAGGCAGGGGCTGAGGCTCGGGGAATGGCGCCTTCGCACCAAGGTGTTGAACCAGAGTTGGAGAGGTTGGCCAGACTTGGGTGGATCAGTTTTGAGGCTCGAGAGAGCATCGCACTATCCCCTCTGGCTTCCTCTGACTCATCCAGCTCCATTGGGGCTGGACGCCTTGGTACAGGCATGGCAGAGGCTTCATCTGTACGTTCCATCCTCCAATTGCTCTGCTCTCGGGCCATTCCATCTATGAGCTGCTCTATCAGAGTACCACAAGAGCCCCTCCTTAGAACAGTATTTGTAAATCCATGCTATGGTAAGTGTGCACGTGAAGTCTTTGCACACTTTCTGAAATCCACACTGTTGTTTGCACGCTAGTACTCTGCGTTCTTTGTAAAAACCTATATGGTGAGGGCTTCGCGTGGCTGCTTTTGCCCTTTCTTGAGTCGGTTAAAGCCCCGTTCATCCTGGGCACCACTCCACCCAGGTATCCTCCGATACCTATCTAGAAAAGGGTGTTGCTACTATAATACTGTTGGCTTTCGGCAAGTTTTTGCGAAAGCTAGCGGTAGCCCCTGTTTGACAGGCAAGACTTGGTAATAGACAGTGCTAGGTTCTTAGTCGTATCCCTTTAAAGGAATCTTTCGTGATTACAAGCCTTCAGCTCTACCCCGGGCCGAGGCCCTACAGGTAAGTTGGGTATGTAGCTTAGGCCTTTGGCCATAAGGGATAATGTCATGGACAGCCGTCGAACTGTCCCAGGGGCGACTCCCGGTGAAATGGTAGAGTTGGTACTTAGTGTTTGCCATGATTCTGGCCTGCACTCCCCTCAGCATGGCGGCGTGGGTATACTGTTCCCCATAGTGTCCCCTCAGAGGACGCAGTTAGAAGTTCCCTTGACAGGGAACGTCTCAGGTTACGAATGTAACCATGGTTCCCTGAGAGGGAACGAGACACTGCGTCCTCTAGCTCCCTGCCATGCTTCGGACGCAAGCTTCACGAAGAAGATAAGTGACGGGTTCTACGGGCGCGTATTTATAGTCGCGCCGGTAGTGGCGTTTTTCCAAGTGTGCTTCAGACCAGTGATGGAGTACTCGAGTCCTGGACTTGATATATATAAGGTGTTACACACTTCCTTTTTCGTGCCCAAGACCGGCCAGGATCTATTATTTTCCCTCACAGACACTGCTACCGCTCGCTCTCTTTGCTTGACAACACACTCACTGACGTCACTCACTTTACTTTTTCTCCAAAGCGCTCGGGCACTTGCGGGAAAGGATGAAGCTGTTTGATTAGTTTCTGTCAAAAGACAGAACGCTTGCGCATTCTGAAAAGTTTAGATGTTTTTAACTCGATGCGGTGCGGACGCGCCTGGAAAAAACGAGCGCGTTGCTTCCATTATGAGCGCGCATACTCAGGCTAAATCACTCGGTCACTCACACACAAACGCTCTCTCTCTTTCTCTCTCTCTCTCTCTCACACACACACACACTCTCTCTCTCTCGGCATGTCGTATTGATTTTTATGTTTTAAGTATCTTTAAAATACAGTGTCCTGAAAATGCACGTTTCTTTTTTCACCGAGTGTATTTCTGTAATACAGTGTTAAAGGATTAGTTCACACAAAAATGAAAATGTCCTAATCATTTACTCCTCCCAATGCCATCCAGATTATCCGTTTTTTCTTTAATTTTTGTTTTTTAAGGAAAACATTTCAGGATTTTTTCTTCATAAATTGGACTTCAATGCCTACCAACTCAGTAGGTTTCTATTGTTTCCTCAAAAAATAAAAAAATAAAATTCCAATTCGGGACTCGAGACTCGACTCGGACTCGCACTCTGGTAATGGGGACTCGACTTGGACTCGACTCGGACTCTTCTTTGGTGACTTGGACTCGGACTTGAACACTGTGACTCGAGACTCGACTTGGACTCGACAGTTGGTGACTCGACTACAACACTGCTTCAGACACAGGTCACGACGAGGTGTTCCCCATAGTGTCCCCTCAGAGGATGCAGTGTCTCGTTCCCTCACAGGAAACCATGGTTACATTCATAACCTGAGACGTTCATCAGGCTCAATCTGAAATATTAGCCACCACAGAGTCCTGACTTTAACCCCATTGAAAGTATTTGGGATGTGCTAGAGTTGACTTTACACTGTCCTAAATAAATAAATATATAAATAGCAAAGTCTAATAATTTGTTGGACTTTTAGCTTTAATTATGTTGTGCATTTATTGCGGCATTGTTTCAATAATGTTATTCAACATCACAACATTTATTTCCATCAAGAGTTGCATTAATTTTTGGCCAAGATCTTGTCATTATCATCCTAGAATATTCATGGACTTGTCTTCCAACATGGTTGATTTAGAAATGAAAAGCTATGCACTTCATCAGTTAGGGTTATAAAAAATTGTCTGTAAGTGTGTTCAAATGTGTAAGTGTGGATGGATAGATGGATTTACTTTACTCATAACACTTATGCTTGCACTTTAGTAGGATTACACTTCCGCTAAATGTGCATGTGAATCTGACACGACTAGCACCAGATGTAAACAGCTCAGCTGTACTCACCTTACATCAGCCAGAGAGTCTATTTCGTTTATTTCAGGTGGGTCACCCATTGATGCTTCACTCTTCATAGACAAACAGCTTGATTCAGGACATTCTCTCTGAGTCAGACTAACACAAAATGGTTTCATGGTTTGTCACTAAATCTTTTCCTTCTTAACAAGTTATTCAAGTCAGTGTCAGGCTATGATGTCACTATTAATATCAAATTCTAACCTGAATAATCATGTAAATGTTATACTAATGTATAACGTATGCTGTTCAGTGCATATTTATTTAATTTATATTTTCATATATAAGTGTCTTAACTTATTTAATCCTCTAAACTGTCCTCACCTTATATTAACAAGAGAGTCTTTCCCACTCAACATAGGTGGGTCACACATTGAAGCAGTACTCTTCAGAGACAACCGTCTGCTTTCAGGAAAGTCTCTCAGACTAAACACAAACACAATTTAACTAAATCACTTCTTTACACTCAAACTTCCTCTTTTGTCTTAAGGAGTATTTTTACAATGCAAAGGTAGAAGCACAAAACAGGTTAGGCTCCCAACCTGAAGCATTCAAAACTGAATATATTACATAATTACATGATATGCAGCTGATATTTATTTCATGATGAATCAATCAGTTCGTCAAGAAGGCACAACTCTTAATGTTCTCTCACCTTTTCCCTGTCTTCAAGTCAGTTTCTGCTGAGAGATTTTTTCTGGTGGCCATGGTGTCAAAAGTTGATATTTTAAAGAACAAACAAATTATCACTGTATTTGGTTACTTCTATCTGTTGTTTCAGAGGAAACTATACACACATTTCAGATGCAGCTGTAAAATGAATTAATGATTAACTGTTCCTAGATTCTTAGACCTCACAAAGTTATCAACTTTGATCTCAGTGTTGTTCTTTGACCTGACTAGAGATGTTTATGGTTACTTTGTCATTGGCTGGAACATTAAAATACCTCAGAATATTACAGGCATGACAAAGCAGTGTTTAAAATATAATTTAATTTATTTAAACATTAACAGGAATAATCAGAAGTAAATCCATGGAGGGATGTCTGTATGCCCTATGAAAAGGTAACAGCTATATTTCTCCACAACATTTATAACAATACATCTTTATTATTGCTTTATCTCCAAATACTGTAGATATCTTCAGTCATCATTATTCTCTCCTTGTGATTCGCAATGTCACCTTTGAGTCATTTAAGGGAGTCAAAATCCACCTTGGAGTATGTTAAACAAAATAAATGTTGGCTGAACTTGACCAGAAAAACCTGACAATCTGACAGTGCATTTTAGCATTGCATTTAATATTTCAAACACAGCTAACAGAGACATAGGCCTACATCATAGTTGTCATGTTATTAAAGCTTGTGGTGTTACTCGTTTGTAAAAAAGCTTTGGACATAAAAATATTTTAAATAGGCCTAGAGAATTTTGTGTTGTACTGTTTTCCTGAATTGTGGTCTTATCGCGACTTTCCCATGTTTTTTTTTTTTTTTTTTTTTTTTTTTTTTCTCAGTGCACGCTGACACGCCCCCTTGTTTCTTGGAGCACTGCGCAGTTTCACTTTCACTTAACAACGAAGGACTGTCAAGTCTGTTTGCTGATGTATCTCACGCATTTATATAATCCTCAACAGGTACGTTTTCGAAAAATGCTAGGCGTAAAATTTCTCAACAATTGCTGGAAATGTATCGTTAAGTCATATATATATATATATATATATATATATATATATATATATATATATATATATATATATATATATATATATAGGTTACCTGATACATAGTGAAACGTCAATTGGAAAGCAAGTGTCTGTGCTTTGTGATTTACTAAGAAAGATTCAAAGATATCTAGCACTGTCTGTTTTAGTCATCAGAAACTTTATTTTCCGATTTACGCACATTTTGGCCAACAACCAAACCCGATTTTAACCGACTGCACTGTCGCCCTTTCAGCTTTGTTCGTTCTGGCTTGTTTACATGCATTTTAGAAGAATATAGTCCGAAAATTTTAATATATTTAATTAAATGGATGAGTAAATTTAAATTAAGCTTAAAGTTTTTTTTTATTTATTATTTACTCTTTTTTTATTATGATTGATTATTTCTGCACAAATGCTTTAATTATTTTTTTTTACATGTATTTGTGTGTGTGTGTGTGCGTGTGTATGTATGTATGTATATATATATATAATTATTTTTTATTATTACTTTGTATTTTTACATCAATACTTGTTTGATATATATATATATATATATATATATATATATATATATATATATATATATATATATATATATATATATATATATATTTATTTATTTATTTTTTTTTTTTTTTTTTTTTTTTTCTTCAGGCATAGCATTTAAGCCCCTTTTCAACATTTTTTTTTCGTAGTCCTCTAGGTGTAGACAGAGTCATTCAGCCAAACATTTTTCTCTTTTTAGATATCTGTGAGCTTCAGGCATAATGACAGTGGTTGACAGACATACTGACTCTAGATAGACTAGAAGAACATATAAATATATATATATATATATATATATATATATATAAATTTTTTACTACATTTTGTATTGCAAAAACGTATAATTTGTAACTTCCCCCCATTATTTATCGTTTCAGTGTAAAGATGGACATGAAGGAAATGGTTATTGAAGTGAATGGACTTCCAGACAACTACTCCAGTAAAGAAATGATTGACAAATTAACCATGCACTTTCTGAGGCCCAGCAACAAAGGTGGAGAGGTTTTAATAGTGATTTATCCCACCTCCAACAAAGGCCAGGCTTATGTTGTTTTTGAAGAAGAAGAAGGTATGATGCTATGCGTTGATACTGTGTGCTTTAAGTATATCTTACTATAACATCATATTGCATGAGTAACATTTTTTTTTCTTTTTGACATCATCTAATGTCTTAGTACCTGGGGTCTTGAAACATAATCATGTTTTGGAACTGGATAGTCAGTTTTACCCACTGGATGTTAAAAAGATGCATCAGCCTAAGGTAAAACATTTAATTGGTTAACCTCACCGAATCACACACAATTATGTGATTTACAGCTTTAGTATGCAGCATTCCTCCCATAATCCAGTCACTGCATATATATATTTTTTTTTTAATAATTGCTATTGTCCTAATATATATATATATATATATATATATATATATATATATATATATATATATATATATATATATATATATATTAACAAAAAAGTTTTTCCTTCTTTTTTTATTATAATTTTAATTTGAAAATGTATCTTTTGTGGGCCCCAGAAGACAAGAAGAATTTACATAAGAACTATAAACAGAACTATAAACTATAAGAAATTAAATATAACTAATCAATGAACAAGTCTAAATGACCGAAGACTGGAAAACAAAACACATTAAACTGGCAGTAAGAACAATTATGTTAAATTGACTCCAAATTTTGGTTGACGAAATGATTTCTGAAAGTAATGCTCTGGCTCCATCTAGCCGTCAGAAAAACTATAACACACAGCTGAGGATTTTTCAGACACTTGATTTACCTACAAACAAACTTAAATAAGATACTAGATACATATAGTTAAGTCATAGCTTATATAAACTAATGAAAATAAATCAGTAGTGATTCTCCAAATATTGACACTTTAGATTAATGGGCAGTGTTTTTAAAGCACTGATAGGGATCACAAGACAATGTGCAATTTCTTTTGCATTCAAACAACTATCAGAGCGTTTTGATTACTGATGTGTGACACGAACTGAAAATTACATTTAGTCATGGAGCATTTCTAATTTTGAATTAATGATGATTCATTGTTTTGTCAAGATTAATATGTCAGTACAACTTCATTACCTGCAACACACATTGCATGATGTCCAAATCTAAAACAGTAATTAATTATTACTCAAATGCTGAATACAGATATTACCATAATGTTTAAATCATATAGTGATTGAAAAGGACCAGCACTGCATGGACTAAATAAATAACAGCCTAAAAGTGAGGCATGAAAAAGATATTTCCTTGACAAGCTTATGCTCATATAATTAATTAATTAATTTATTTTCAGTTGGACATCCCAGCTGAAGCATTCCTCAATGTGAAGATGTTCTCCAGTCCGAGAAAGATCCGAGACATTCTTCATAGCCGCGGCTTCCAGGTGTCAGAGACCAGCTCGGGAGAGTTGCATTTGCAAGGAACCTTTCTTAACTTAAAACGCATCCATCGCAAACTCATGCATCTTCTGGCTCAAGAAATCCACCCTCAAAGAAGAACACCTTCGCAATACTCTAATGGCTTCTCGTCTGACTCTGTCTTAAGAGCTAGCTCCAGTGACTATGACCAAGGATCTTATTCCACATCGAGACACAGTCACAGCAATGGCCACTCAGTGTATGCTGCGGGCAGAAACACATCTTCTGGAATAAACTCAAGATCCCCAGACAGACAGGCACTCGTGCAGGCTTCCTCTTCACTGGATGTGAGTTCAAGCGCAGAAAGTTCCTTCAGCAGTCCCACCAGGAGCTTTGAGGATTCCAGCACGAGCGTTCGGCAGCGGAATCTCTCATCTCCCAAACGGAAAACTGAGGATTCCTTACATGTGGATCCAGATGTGTTTAAATACGTAATGCGCTTTAAGAAGTCGTTTATTGAAAAAATAGAATCAGATTACCACACTAAGATTGATCATGAAGATGATTCAGGGGTTGTTAAGGTTAAAGTCTCGGGGGGAGCCTGTGAGAAAGCAGCTAAAGAAATGTCTGAATTCATGCAAGCTATGAGCTTATCTCTATGTACGCATGTAATAGACCTAACAGAACTTGACTCCAGTCAGAAGAATCACATTTTCCAGAAAGCAAACTCATTCCAAAAGATCTACAGTGTTTTAATTAGGCAGGAAAGTGACATTATTAAAGTGGTGGGATCTTCTAAAGACAGTTATGAAGCGAAGGAAAATCTTCTTGGACGTGAGGTTGATCATGCTCCACCAGGAAACTTTACAAGGAACACTCTGCGACGCAGCAGGTCTTTACCAAGAACAAAAACAAGGGCCAGAGAGGAGAACACAGACTTAGGACAAAGTCCTGGTGCTGTGTACACTACTACTGTTAGTAGCTCCTCTGCCTCACATTACCGAACAGACTCTCAATTGCAGCAAGAAGTACAACAGGAAAGAGGTCGCAAGCCCACTAAATCCTCTACACCACGGGGCAGGGCACACAGCGCCTCTCGGTTACAACACAAAGATCAAAGCAGAGTAAACCAAGAAGCATCAAGCTCTCACCAGCAGGATTCGACACCCTCTGATGTAGTTCAGACACCTAAACAAAAAACCCCTAAAATAAGATCTCCTCTTTTTTCTGTTTCTGTTGATAAAATAAAAAAAAAATACAAAGACACGGTTTAAGAAATGACTGAATCCAATGCATCAGTACTCTATCGTATGGCACAGACTGATCACATTAAGTTATCATCCGCTGTAAAACACAGAACTTTTGGTCAGACACCTTGTGATTACCTCTACTTTAAGAAAGGGACAAGACTCTATGCTGACAGAGCTATTTGCCTAAACCAAGGTGTCCAATTCTGGTCCTGAAGGGCCAACGTTATACAGAGTATAGGTCCATCCACTGATTCTGAACACCTAGCTGGTTCAGGTGTTTGGTTAGGGTTGGAGATAAACTCTGGCCCTCCAGTAACAGGTTCAGACACCCCTGACTTAAACACATCTATTTCATTTGTACTCACACCAGAGCACAATCACTGTGAATGCTTTGTAATTTTTGTCTGATATGACAAACACAAAATCGGTATATCCAGATAACCTAGTTTAGCTGTTCACCTGTCTGATATATTTTTCAGTATTTGCACTTGACTCGATGTTCAGTCTTTTCCTGCACTGCCGATTTGTCAAGACTCTCGTTCATTACCATGGAGACTCGAGGAGGAAGTGTCTTTTTTCTGCATTCTACAGGAAGTGATGCAGGGCCTGTGGTTGATTTAGGGGCTGAGTACCTCCCTGTTAGAAAAAATGAAACCAGAACCCAGGCTTTCAAAATGACAGAATGTGAGAAATACCCTAATGTGCAGAGTGCTTTTGTTTTTTCTCCTGTAGATCTATGAAAGACTGTTTTTGATTTAACATTGTATTAATTTGAGTATTTCTATCAGATACAGAGTTCTGTCATACTAAAATTCCCCTAAGCTGTGGTTTGCTATTTAAGAATTACCAAAGTGGTCATTATGATGCATTGGCTGTGTTAACATATAGTAACTAATTTTTTTAGCTATTTGAATGATTCTTTTAGGGATGTGAATTATTTAAGGCATTACTGTAATGTGGACAAGTAGTAATTGTAATCAAATGGCACTGGATGGTAATCTGTATTGAATAATCTGTGACGTTTGTAATAGTTGTACATTAGCTATAAAAGTACAGTGACTACTGACTCAAATCAACTCCGTCTCTGATTTCCCATGTTCTTCAAAATATTGTAATCCCACAAACAATCTCAATAACAAAAAACTGAATAAGGTGTTACTCATTACCTAAAACTTTCTTTCTTTTTATTGTCAATACCTGTTCAACGTCTAAAAGTGGAATAGTCTTGAGTCAGCAGACATAATGACATAACCTGATGGCTTTAGAGCAGTAAATGAAGTTGAAATGAAGAGAATTTGTAGTTTTACATATATTTAATAGCATGCAATTTGCATTACTGATTGACCAGAAACAACATGTTCATTCGGACTGCTCCATAGTATTTCACTGATATTATCTCTGATCTGCTGATTGGTATCACAATTGTTCCCGGCACCCCTTTTATTTCTCCAGAAATGGCATGCTGTTTGTCCTTACCTGTCTGTCTGTATCTTGTTTGGTCCTGTTGTTTATGGTTGTGAGTAGGTTTTGCAAGAATGGAACAGATCCTAGATTAGTGTCTGTGGGCAGCAAAACCCAAACTGACAGGAGTCTGTGATCCACACTCCCCCGTGATGGCAGGACCAGAGGAAGAGGGTGTGCTTTCGGAAATGCCATTCATCCTCTTTTAAGACAATGGCCACTTATAGCTTATAGAAAACTGTGGCGGCTTTATCGTTCAATTGCACTCTGCAGATGACACAACATATATGGGGAAGGCTAGGCATGTTTGAGAATTGAGCAACAAAAAAAAAACAAAAAAAGTTTAGTGTGCAGAGGGTTAGATAAAGTTTTACTGTGGCTGCTTTCAGGGCCAGTGGTAACTCAGCAAGATTCGAAATACTCTTATTTAAAGATAGTCATGTGTACAAAAAATACACTGATAGATATGCAGAGGTTGTCTTGAACAGGATGACATGCTGGAGCCTGCAGACCGCAGTCTTCACTGACATCACTCAGCACAGACTCGGATCATGCAAAGACTGAGATGTAGGCCACACCCACTCCACATTCGTCTTCTCTACCGGCTTTCGAGAGGACGCCAGTCAGTGCTGGGTTTCTGTGTCTTTCTCGTCAGCTTCCAGTATTCTCTCCATCCATTCATCCGTCTGATAGACTCCTGGAGGGATGGCGGAGCTGGAGGGCCTGGAGTTCGGAAAGTCAGACTTTGTGCTTCTAGACGAGGTGACAATGGAGCAGTTTATGGAGAACTTGAGGTTAAGGTAAGAGAGAACAGTTTTCACCAAGTGGTGTTGTGTTGAAAGATTCAACGGACATTATGTACTATTACAAATAACCTGACAAAACAGCAGTGAACATGGCCTTCAAAGAGGATACTTGGCATTGATGCTGAGTTCAGCTTAAACTCAGTTTGAAAGCTTTGATAAAATCAATTTTATCTGTAGAACTCGCTTGTGAAATCTGTTTCACTTTCAAAAGTGAGAATTAAAAGTCTCGCTTTATGTCTGTAGTGCTTTTTTGATTTTGACCACTCCCTTCTCGGTAGACAAATGCCGTGACAAGAAAATGACAAATTTTCTGAAAAAAAAAGTGGAGGGGAAACGATGTGTCATTTCACTTTTGACTTTCCCGCTCATAGCTGAAATACACATTTAAGTAGCTGACTTCAACAACCTAAGATACATACATTTGCATCTTATCATGTCTTGCCATAGATGATCATAGCCAGCCCGTAGGATCTTAGTAGTTCTGATGATGAAATGAGAGGCTTCTAGTTCTCCTTTCCTTTAACATGCAGCATTTGCACCCAAGGCCCTCGTCTGTGATGTCATCGGTTAAACCGGGTTGAATCAGATGACCTTTTCACAAGACTTTATGAGAGTGTTAAAAAGTGTTTGAAGTTTCACTGCGCGCTTGTTTTGTCTGCCACGGAGTCTTACGCCTCTGAAACCTCATGAAACAAAAAAATAATAATAATAGTTTCTTGTCCGGTCTGTGCATTTTATCAGCTGAGGTATGACCAGGCCTCATGTGACTGTACATACATTCATACATCAAAACACGATTAAGTTCACAATATGCTGAGGGAAGGCATCAGTTCAATCCTTAAATATGATGAATTATGGGTAGACATTAATATGAATGTGCTTGTTTTGTTAGACGATAAAGAATTTATCGGCTTTAATGACTAATGCATTTTAACTTCGGACAGATGTCTATGTATTTTAGCTGTACAGCAGGAAGCGATAACCTGTTACTTGTATTTTACTTTTTCTTTTTTACCGAGATTACGCTATATTTTATGCTCATTGAAATTCAGAAAGTTAGTCATCTTGAGGCACTGCACTTCCTGTTCTCACTTCCCAGCCCCGTATCACTTCCTGTTGAATATGGGCGTGTGACATTGAGAAACATAGAGTGGCACATATACCAAAATTAAAGTCATCATGACACTTTTTTCAATTTAAATTAATCTCCACTTGTATTTTGATATTCGATAGAGTAAAAAGGGATGCTGTTTGTGGTGTTTCATTATATTAATGTTGACACAAATTCAGGATGTATTCCTATCCCTAACTTCATCTTAAACCTCCAAGTATGATTTATGATTAAATGCAACCCATCAGACCATACAGTGACACTCACTGCATCCATAGTTTGTTCTTTGTGTCTGTTCATTTATCAGGAACTAAACCAAACCAGCACTATGATGCAAACAATGAGTCTTGTTAAAGCTGTTCCTGCTCTTCATCTTGACATCGCTCACAGTATTGTTTGTTGTTTTCAGGTTTGAGAAAGGCCGTATCTACACTTTCATTGGAGAGGTAGTGGTGTCAGTCAATCCGTACAGACACTTGGATATCTACGGGAAGGAGGTCATTGAGGACTACAGGGGCAGAGAACTGTATGAGAACCCACCTCACCTGTATGCTGTCGCAGACGCTGCTTATAAAGCCATGAAGAGACGAGCCAAAGACACATGCATCGTCATTTCAGGTACAGCAGCTGCTAAACGCACAGTCACTGCTGAATAAAACAACAATTGTACAGTGATCAACAACACAACAATCAAACTGGATTGTCAAAGATAAAATAAAATGCTGACAGCTTGTGATGTAAATCAATGAGATTTTAATGTGACTTGATTCAAATGCTTAGATTTAAATGACCGAAGTTCTTTAGTTTTTATTATGGAGGGCAAAAACATATAATTCAGTGCAATGTAATGATGACTGAAGGATCCTCAAAAGACTTATGGATCAAGCTCGAGGTGACGTTACACTCTGTGATGAACCGTGTGTGAGAGAGTTTATCTACTGTGTCTCTGATTAGGGAAGAATACAACTGATAAACAAAGACTTTACTGTCTAGACGCTTTCATACAAATCTTGTGTTTCAGGTGAGAGTGGAGCAGGCAAGACTGAGGCAAGCAAGTACATTATGCAGTACATCGCAGCGATCACCAACCCTGGCCAAAGGGCAGAGGTCGAGAGGTCAGTGTCCTGGAGATACTGACAGCTAACTTACATTTATTTATAAAAGCATTTTATCACATTTATTTGCTCAATAGTATAGTAAAAACAGATTTGTATGAAAATGAAATGCCTGAAATGAAAATGCCAAATGTTCATGTTTAAAGCTGCAGTCGGTAACTTTTGACGCTCTAGCGGTTAATAAACAGAACTGCTTGCGTCTTGCGGAAGAACATCGTAGCCGGAACTACTTCTCTCTGTTTATGTCTATGAAGAATCACAAAGGTACTGGGTTACTCCGCCGCGGTACCCCCGAAGCAATCTAAAATAGTCCGAATATAAACACTTAGTATAGGTGCACCCTAGTGATTCAGGACAAGCTAAAAACACGGTTTGGAAAATGGATTCATGGTGTACTTGCTTATTATATACATTTTTCTACATTTTGAACACAAACAAAGTTACGGACCGCAGCTCTGATTGGTTGTTTCTTACCGGGAGCGATGGAGTTTCTGCAAATGGCAATAGGACACTGGGAGGAGCCAGAGGAGCTTGATTTTTCACAGATTATCTGTCTCATATTCTACTGTCAGGACATAATGACAGGTTTAACAAATATGTAAAAAATATGTTTTTAAAAAAAAAGTTACCTACTGCAGCTTTAATAGACTATTTTGTAGTTTATTTGGGGATGAAGCTGAACATCTTCTATCGTTAGATGGCAGTATGATGCGGAGTTTCTTATTGCGTTCCATATACTACATGTACCCCGAAAAACTAATTTTTTGTCTATTTCTTTATCTGCATCCTACCACAGTGTGAAGAATGTGCTCCTGAAATCCAACTGTGTGTTAGAGGCCTTTGGAAATGCAAAGACCAACCGCAATGATAACTCCAGCCGCTTTGGCAAATACATGGACATCAACTTCAACTTTAACGGAGACCCCACAGGAGGACACATCAACAACTACCTGCTGGAGAAGGTGAGCTCTTCAGGATCATATCAATACAAATGAAAACACATCATAAACATGACATATGATTGAAACTTGACACAGGCTCGTACAATAATAATTGTTCTATTTGTATATGGTGATCGGTCTCAGCTAGGTCACTATTAGAGTGTTTTTACTGAATTTGTTGTTATGTGCAGGCTATTTTTTTTTTCTTTTGTTTGGCACCCAAACAATTATATTATTATTATTATTTAAAATGGGGACAGTTTTGTAATATGCTTGTTATTTTTGAAAAGTCACTAATAAGTGTTAAATAATGACAGTTCTAAGATATTTTCTCCCATCCGATATGATCCCAAGATAATAAGGACCGTTCTCAGAACAGTGACCTTATCTGGTCTTTAATGATGTTCCCAAAACATTAGCACTAAATATATATTTTTACATCATTCATAGAATGCTTTTATTTTGAATTGTTTTAGTTGGGATGTTCGTGTAATGTTTTTTTTTTTTTTTTTTTTTTTTTTAAATGTTACCACTTTTTTTCAGAACGTTCGAAGAACATTTAAGTAACAAAGAAATAACGTTCATAACAAACGTTAGCAAAATGTTCCTAGCACATTTTTTTGCAAGCTGAGATATAACAACTGAAAGTTATTATAGTTAATCGGCTTTTGTTCTTTATTTATATTTCTTTATTATATTATATTGAGAATAAAAAGCCATCAGTGCTCTTCAGAAATGTTAATAAATATTAGTAAAAGTTAAAAGAGAAGGTGCTTGCCCCATCACACTTTTAATCTCTTCTCGGAGAATACATGAAAAGATTTAAAATACTGACATAGCGCTATCGAAACAGTTGAAACATTCCTAAAATAATAGTTATAAATATAAAACGGCTTATTTTTGTGCTGTTTATGTGAATTGGCCTCTTTTGGGGGCTTGAGTGTACACAAATACCATGCTTTAATTCCTTCACTTCTTCAAGTTCAAGTTCAAGTTCAAGTCTGCTTTATTGTCAATTTCCACATGTACAGTACATACATACAGAGAATCGAAATTGCTATACAATAAGGGAATGATATAAAAAAAAGACATATAATAAAAATTAAAAATAAAGTTTAAAAATAAAGTTAAAAAAAGCAGCGCAAGGTAAATGACAGATATAGTGCAAATCAATGAAGTGAACAACAGTGCAGTTAAAAGATTTTTTAGTGCAAAAAATCACTTATTAAGAATATCTTATTAAGTCTGATTAAAGTGACAAGTGACAAGTGACCAAGAGCAGTTATTTAACTGACTGATGAGGTAGTTCTGGCTGGCTTTCAGCTGTATTTTTAGAGATTATTCGGGAGGACTGAGAGTCATAGCCCTACTGTAAATCACCGAAAATACAATTAACACAGATACTTTGCTGTACTTACAGTCAAGAGTTGTCCAGCAGCATGAGGGAGAGAGAAATTTCCACTCTTTTTATCAGGTGAGATCTTCCGAACGGTTTCCCAAAATTCAGTTTTTAACCAACAATTCTCATAGATCAGCATTTATATGTTCTGTTTATGCAGGTGTTACGTGGAGGATCTGATGAACTGCTGAAGTCTTTGTATCTGCAGAGAGATCCTGCAGAATATGCCTACACCAGTCAAGGAGCCTCCGTCACACTTGTACGTACTCATCCTGTGTTTTTGAAGACACAGACTAACCATTTGAGACTGAAAGAATCGAATCAGAGCTTCTGTATACTGTACCACATTATTACTATATGAAATATACCATCAAATGTTTTGATGTTTCTCAGTCTCTTTTTCTGTCTCTCTGTTATTCCAAATCATCTTCACAGGCGTCCAACAATGACTCCTTATGCCACAAAGCCGTGATGGCAGCGCTAAAAGTGATCGGCTTCACTGCTGAAGAGATCAGCTCCATCTACAAGATCCTCAGTACAATCCTACACCTGGTCAGTTCCACAATGAGTGCTTTGGAAGATGATTTCTTCTGTTTTTCTCTCTGTTTGTGGTCAGTGCAGGGTTAAATTGATGTTTAAAGCGCTGTTTCTGTTTTTAAGATTGTCCAACAAACTATATGAAGGCCCAATATAGTAAAATAAATAAATTGAATTATATATATATATGTATTTTAATCCAATAACTGAACGTTGCCCTGGTTGAGACCCACTGGTTTAAATGCATTGCCATGTTACTGTTTCAGGGTAGCCTTCAGTTTACAAGTGATGGTGAACATGTCATAATTGTCGGAGAAGATACAGTGGAGCACATATCTGAGCTGACGTCCACAGATCCCGAGAATACCAGAAAAGCACTTCTGTACCGTACAGTGGCTACTGGGGGTGGCGAGGTCATTGAAAAGGGACACAGCCAGCAGGAAGCTAGCTATGGAAGAGACGCTTTTGCCAAGGTAACTGCAGAACGTTTTTCTTGTTTGTAGCTCATCCATCATCTAGTTTTTGTAATTACGCAAAGATTCTTAGAGGGGTCATACGAAACATCCAGTTTTCTTTCATCCTTTAAAATATACCAGTGTGCTATGTAAAGCGCTCTTCATTTGAAAGACTATATACTTGCAGAAACAGCTCATTAGGAAACTTTGTGACAACAAAGGGATAAATACATGAACACAAAGAAACAACATTACATCAGTAATTTCAGTTCAGTGTCGGGGAGTGTGGAAAATGTACTGTTTGGAACTCAGTTTTTTGGGGGAACTTCAGGAAAGAAATGAAATTATAAATGTTGGTATGACCTTTTTAAATATGACTTTGCTGTATTATATGTTCACGTGATATGTGTAGTTGTTATCATTAAGGCACAGCTTTCATTTGTAGGCTTTATATGAGAGATTATTTGCATGGATAGTGGGTCGTATCAATAATGTGATTGAAGTGAAGGACTACAATCCCGCCCTGCATGGCAAAAACACTGTTATAGGTGTGCTGGACATCTATGGCTTTGAGATCTTTGACAACAACAGGTCAGTGCCATTTAATTATTGAGTACTTATTGTTTGGCATTAAAAATTTTGACTTTTTTTTTTTTTTGTGGTTGGTTCTTTCTTACCCATTTCATGTCTGCAGCTTTGAGCAGTTTTGCATTAACTACTGCAACGAGAAGCTACAGCAGCTCTTCATTGAGCTTATTCTACGACAGGAGCAGGACGAGTACCAGAGAGAGGGTATCACCTGGCAACATGTGAGCATAATGCACAGAAACATTCCATACTGAACCTGAAATAAAATCCATGCACCCTTTCTCTAAATTGGACTTTTCTCTCTTTTAGATTGAATACTTTAACAATCAGATCATAGTGGATTTAGTGGAGCAGCCTCATAAAGGTATCATCTCCGTCCTGGATGAAGCCTGTCTCACTGCAGGGAAAGTCACAGATACTGTCTGCCTGGACAGCATGAACAACAAGCTGGGCCAGCACCCTCACTACACCTCCCGGAAAGTAAGCACTCAGAAGAGATACCATTCCTTCCGGCCTCAGCTGTCCTCTGACTTTTTGGCCTGCCATGAATTGTGGAAAAAAACTGCAAACTCATTTGACCAGACTTGTATTTGGCTGTATTCATTTTAACAGTAGGGTCAGAAGGGGGCAGTATTATTTTACATTACATGCACACAGAAACAAAAACATGCAGTCTGATAACTGTTGAAGTCATGAGCGCTGAAACCTAGATGGTTTTCTTTTTTCTCTCTCTCAGCTCTGTCCCGCCGACAAGACCATGGAGTTCAATCGAGATTTCCGTATCCGACACTACGCAGGAGATGTTACGTGAGTGTTTCAAAGTCCTTCATTTGATGAGTGAAAAAAATTAAATAAAATCTATATATATATAATTTCAGAATTCATTCTGAAACAAGTGTAGCTGAATCTGAAATTGACGTCATTATACCACCTTGATCTGCCATTCAGTTCTTAAAAACAAAATGACACTTCCCACTGGGCAAAGTTACGTCCAGTGGACGTCTTTTTATGTCTTTGCTGACGTTGAAAAGACGTCCACTGAGGAGCCAGAATGAAAGTTTTTATGACGTCTTTTTTTGACGTCTTCTGTACGTCTGATTTAGACGTTCACAGAACCTGCTTACAAGGTTAAAAACTAGTTCAAAAGTGGTCAGTAGAAATATTTTCAACATCATTTAAGGTTCATTTAGGCATAACTTATACAGTTTCTGGACCAAATCAACACTCTCAGGATTTAGACTCGTGTTATTTCAATGTAATTTCCAGACACTGTGTTTGTCCTAAAATCAAGAAAATAAAATAATCTTTATGAAATAATGAAATAACTGATGATTGAGCATGTGGTAAAATCAACTGCAAATCAAAGACATTCAATCTCTGAAGATCTCAGCAGAGGAGGATCAAACATCTCCACAAACAGCTTCATCAGCTTCACTCATTAGATTGACTTTATTTCTGTCAGACATCTAGAGAAGCTCTTATTGAGAATTAACAGAGGTTTAAATGTTGATACGTGATTCATTTGAAGTCACCATTGTGGTGGAAAGTGTTTGGTTTAGTTGGGATCTTGGTATAGCTACTTCTTTGATAAACCTGTCTCTGACTGCTTTAACTGCAGTAAAGAGAAACAAAATTAAGAGAACTCAGGTGGTATCATTTCTTTGTTGATGATGAAAAATTCATCACTTATTAAGTACCTGAGGTTATGAATTTAGCTTTGTTTATTTTATTATTTTTCATTTATCACCCCCAAGCCTTTTAAATCTACAGAACAACCAAAAGAAAAATGCTTGCTTATTTTGAAGAAAATTCATGTAATTTAAATATTTTGAGTAAAAGCATCATGCACTCAAACACAGACATCAATATTCCAGCTATGCATCACAACAACGGTGAGAATCAAAACCACTTCATAGGACAAACATATCCTTTTTTTTCTTGTTTTGAATGTCACCATCGATGTGATGCATATCCAAAATGATCTATTTTGTAAAAAAAATAAAAAAGTATATGTACATTTTATTTTTTTACAAGAGTTTTATCCAAGAAAATAAATATAGTTGCAACAAAACACTGATGTCTTATTTTGCTATAATTTTGTCACCATTATCAGCAAGATGCGAACACCTGAGCTCAACGCTCTCTACCACAATAGGAGTGCTTTATAACACATAGTTACAGCAATAAGAGACAAGCTAACACAAGAAGTATGAGGACCAAGATCCCAACTAAACCAAACACTTTCCACCACAATGGTGACGTCAAATTAATCCAATATCAATTCTCAATAAGAGCTTCTCTAGATGTCTGACAGAAATAAAGACAATTTAATGATTCCATGTTTGTGGAGATGTTTGATCCTCCTCTGCTGAGATCTTCAGAGATTGAATGTCTTTGATTTGCAGTTGATTTTACCACATGCTCAATCATCAGTTATTTCATGATTTCATCAAGATTATTTTATTTTCTTGATTTTAAGACAAACACAGTGTCTGGAAATTACATTGAAATAACACGAGTCTAAATCCTGAGAGTGTTGATTTGGTCCAGAAACTGTATAAGTTATGCCTAAATGAACCTTAAGGAGGTTCTGTGAACGTCTAAATCAGACGTACAGAAGACGTCAAAAAAAGACGTCATAAAAACTTTCATTCTGGCTCCTCAGTGGACGTATTTTCAATGTCAGCAAAGACATAAAAAAGATGTCCACTGGACGTAACTTTGCCCTGTGGGTTAGAATAACAATCAAGAAATAAAACTTTCAAAATGTGACAGAAACTAATAGAATATTTGGCAGTAAATAATTAAGGGCTTGATTTTATCAATCTGGATTTAATTGGATCATCCACCCAAAGCATACATAAATAATAGAAAGAAAAAAAGTAAAAAAATAAAAATAAAAATAAAAAAAGGCATTACAATTGTTTTTTTTTTTTTTGCTTTGATAAAACAAACAAACAAACAATCACTAGTCGTTCTTTTAAAAATTGATTGCATGCTTTCATTACAGTTATACATGTTTTAAGTCAGCATAATCAATGTTTCAAAATATAAGATTATTGTAATATCTATTGAGGACATTTGATTTCATCACAAACACAACATTTGCCGCGTTTCAGGAACTTTACTCAGGAACTAGGGACTTTGGCCTGGTACTCGGTGCGTTTCCACCACAGGAACCAGGAACTTAATAAAGTTCCAGGTAAAAAAAATTCCCTCAGAAAGTCCCTGCTGGCGAGGTAGTACTTTTACAAAGTTCCGGAACTTTCGGGGGCGGGACTTGGGCGTTAAACATACTGATTGGTTCAGTTCACGCAGCATTGGCTGGGTTCAACCACCATTTATTCGGATCATTTTCAAAATATTACTTTTATTGTGTCATGAAATTTAATTTTAAAAGTATTTCAGGTAAGAATGTTGTTGTTTATAACTCAAATCTGTGGTTTATTTATAAAGATAGATCCTATTTAAAAATTTGTTTAGTCAATCTCGGAGACAGTGAGCTCCATGCGATCAGCGGGAGCTCAGTCCTCATGTGTCCGCCGAGAGCAGCCTCACCTCAGCTAGACCTTCTGATATGTGCCGCTAGCTCTTAACCATAAAATATAATTCATTTTGGGTAAATCTAACCTGTTATCTTTGGTCTGTATACAATTTATATGTTAAAATGAAAATAAAAGGCAAGTTTATATAATATGTTGTTTCATTGTCAAGTCAAGTCAAGTCACCTTTATTTATATAACACTTTAAACAAAATACATTGCGTCAAAACAACTGAAAAACATTCATTAGGAAAACAGTGTGTCAATAATGCAAAATGATAGTTAAAGGCAGTTCATCATTGAATTCAGTGATGTCATCTCTGTTCAGTTTAAATAGTGTCTGTGCATTTATTTGCAATCAAGTCTACAATATCGCTGTAGATGAAGTGACTCCAACTAAGCAAGCCAGAGGCGACAGTGGCAAGGAACCGAAACTCCATTGGTGACAGAATGGAGAAAAAAACCTTGGGAGAAACCAGGCTCAGTTGGGGGGCCAGTTCTCTTCTGACCAGACGAAACCAGCAGTTCAATTCTAGGCTGCAGCAAAGTCAGATTGTGTAGAAGAATCATCTGTTTCCTGTGGTCTTGTCCTGTTGGTCCTCTGAGACAAGGTCTTTACAGGGGATCTGTATCTGGGGCTCTAAGTTGTCCTGGTCTCCGCTGTCTTTCAGGGATGTAGAGGTCCTTTCTAGGTGCTGATCCACCATCTGGTCTGGATACGTACTGGATCCGGGTGACTGCAGTGACCCTCTGATCTGGATACAGACTGGATCTGGCGCTATGGTTACCTCGGAACAAGAGAGAAACAGACAAATATTAGCGTAGATGCCATTCTTCTAATGATGTAGCAAGTACATCTGGTGTTATGGGAAGTGTTCCCGGTTCCGGTTTACCTAATTAATGCAGCCTAAAAATCCTTTAACGGATTTGCATATTAAAAGCATATTAGTATGTTATGTGTAAGCCAGGTTAAAGAGATGGCTCTTTAATCTAGATTTAAACTGCAAGAGTGTGCCTGCCTCCCAAACAATGTTAGGTAGGTTATTCCAGAGTTTAGGCGCCAAATAGGAAAATGATCTGCAACCCGCAGTTGATTTTGATATTCTAGGTAATATCAAATTGCCTGAGTTTTGAGAACATAGCAGATGTGGAGGATTATAATGTAAAATGAGCTTATTCAAATTCTGAAGTGCTAAACCATTCAGGGCTTTATAAGTAATAAGCAATATTTTAAAATCTATACGATGTTTGATAGGGAGCCAGTGCAGCGATGACAGGACCGGGCTAATATGGTCATACTTCCTGGTTCTAGTAAGAACTCTTGCTGCTGCATTTTGGACTAGCTGTAGTTTGTTTTCTTAGCTTGCAGAACAACCACCCAATAAAGCATTACAATAATCTAGCCTTGAGGTCATAAATGCATGGATGAACATTTCTGCATTTGAAATTGAGAGCATAGGCCATAATTTAGATATATTTTTGAGATGGAAAAATGCAGTTTTACAAATGCTAGAAGCGTGGCTTTCTAAGGAAAGGTTGCGATCAATTAGCACAGCTAACTGATGATGAAGAATTGACAGAGCAGCCATCAAGTCTTAGACAGTGTTCTAGGTTATTACATGCAGAGTTTTTAGGTCCTATAATTAACACCTCTTTCAGAATTTAGCAGTAAGAAATTTCTCGTCATCCAGTTTTTTATATCGACTATGCATTCCATTAGTTTTTTCAAATTGGTGTGTTTCACCGGGGCACGAAGACATATAGAGCTGAGCATCATCAGCATAACAGTGAAAGCTAACACCATGATTCCTGATGACATCTCCCAAGGGTAACATATAAAGCGTGAAGAGTAGCAGCCCTAGTACTGAGCCTTGAGGTACTCCATACTGCACTTGTGATCGATATGATACATCTTCATTCACTGCTATGAACTGATGGCGGTCATATAAGTACAATTTACACCATGTTAATGCACTTCCATTAATGCCAACAAAGTGTTCAAGTCTATACAAAAGCATGTTGTGGTCAGTTGTGTCAAACGCAGCACTAAGATCCAATAAAACTAATAGAGATATA
Source organism: Carassius auratus (assembly GCF_003368295.1). Lineage (NCBI taxonomy): Eukaryota > Metazoa > Chordata > Actinopteri > Cypriniformes > Cyprinidae > Carassius > Carassius auratus. The sequence goes on from NC_039298.1 coordinate 103,217, forward strand.
CAACCAAGACTAGATCATTTGTAACTCTGAGGAGAGCAGTCTCAGTACTATGATACAGTCTAAATCCTCACATATACCATTTTTCTCTAAGAAGGAATGTAATTGTGAGGATACCACCTTTTCTGGTATCTTGGACAGAAAAGGCTGATTCGAGATTGGTCTATAATTAACTAGTTTTTTGGGGGTCAAGTTGTGGTTTTTTGATGAGAGGCTTAATAACAGCCAGTTTGAAAGTTTTTGGGACATATCCTAATGACAATGAGGAATTAATAATAGTCAGAAGAGGATCTATGACTTCTGGAAGCACCTCTTTTAGGAGCTTAGATGGTATAGGGTCTAACATACATGTTATTGGTTTAGATGATTTAACAAGTTTATACAATTCTTCCTCTCCTATAGTAGAGAATGAGTGGAACTGTTCCTCAGGGGGTCTATAGTGCACTGATGCGATACTGTAGCTGACGGCTGAATGGTTGTAATTTTATCTCTAATAGTGTCGATTTTAGAAGTAAAGTAGTTCATAAATTCATTATTGCTGTGATGTTGGGAAATGTCAACACTTGTTGAGGCTTTATTTTTTGTTAATTTAGCCACTGTATTGAATAAATACCTGGGGTTATGTTTGTTTTCTTCTAAAAGAGAGGAAAAGTAATCGGATCTAGCAGTTTTTAATGTTTTTCTGTAGGATAGGTTACTTTCCCGCCAAGCAATATGAAATACCTCTAGTATTGTTTTCCTCCAGCTGCGCTAAATTATTCGGGCTGCTCTCTTTAGGGTGCGAATATGCTCATTAAACCATGGTGTCATACTGGTTTCCTTAATCTTCCTTAAGCATAAAGAAGCAATTGTTCTTAAAATGCTAGAAAAGAGAGAGTCCGTAGTTTCTGTTACATCTTCAAGTTGTTCTGAGGTTTTGGATATGCTAAGGAATTTGGATACATCAGGAAGAAAACTTAAAAAGCAGTCTTTTGTGGTACAATTTTGGCTATATTAAGTTTGCACAAAACTAAATAATGATCTGAGATATCATCACTTGGCTGCATAATTTCAACATTATCAACATCAATTCCATGTGACAGTATTAAATCTAGAGTATGATTTTGACAATGAGTAGGTCCTGAAACGTATTGTCTAACCCCAATAGAGTTCATAATGTCTATAAATGTTGATCCCAATGCATCTTTTTCATTATCAACATGGATATTAAAATCACCAACTTTTAAAACTTTATCTGCAGCCAGAACTAACTCGGATGTAACATCACCAAACTCTTTAATACAGTCTGTATGGTGCCCTGGTGGCCTGTATACAGTAGCCAGTACAAACATAAAAGGGAATTTATCATTAACATTTGTTTCTCTGGATAATGTTATATAAAGCACCATTACTTCAAACAAGTTATACTTGAAGCCTGCCCTCTGAGAAATCCTGAAAACGTTGTTATTAGTAGAAGCAACACCTCCCCTTTTGCCTTTTAGATGCAGCTCATGTTTATAACATACATAATTATATGCTGTAATGGCTGTATATATACACATATCCCTGAACTAAGTAAATTTCTGCAGCTGTTATTATGTTTAAATGAAAACGAAAGGAGGCAGTGGTATTTGATATCATAATTTGTTTTATTGTAAATATACAGAGAGGAAAATTGCAGTAGCCAAGACGAGCTGACTGAAGTTATCAAGTACGGTGCTGTTTGCAGATTTACCGGATTTGCGTCGTCACAGACATCACACTCCGGAGTCGAATGCACAAAGTCTGAACTACCGAGGATACACGTCCAAAATCAGCGTACTTCGTATTGAGAAATGCGCACAGACCTACGTCACCAGTCTATTTGCCTAATCTTCCTGGTACTTTAAACTGCGGTGGAAACGCAGAAAGCAACAGGTCTTGGCGGGAAAAAAGTTCCTGGTACAAATGTTCCGGGTAATTTTGGTGATCTTTCAGTTTAGTTATTTTAATAATCAGTTCATTCAAGAGCAAACAATGCAAGATACATGTTTCAAATCACCCTTTTTGCTGAAATAACTAATACAGGCAATATTTGTCATGTTAGAAAATACACGTACATTACAGAACTTGCATAACATTGTGATGAAGGTATGGCGTGGCCATAAGGTTTTGTGCTAGAGCAGAGTTTACTGTCAATGCAGTAAATGTCCTCACTGTGCCATATGACTCATTCTATACTCTACATGTACCACTTCTTGTGGTAGACACTGACCGCTGAAGATGGACATAATGGTCATGAACAAGTCCAAGGATGTGACCAGTTCAGTACCACCTCTTGAATTCATGTTATAATTATGTTAATTTCTATATTATAAGGCCTGTGACATTAGACCTTCAGCATTAGAGAACTAGGACAGTGTGAGTTTTGATTTAATGCTGACGTGCTGATCTGAAGGTGAGTTTCTTTAAAGGTTGGAAGATGCCGTTTTATAAATACACGAAGTTGCTGCTGGTGTAGATGTCTGCAGTTTGCTGTACCTCAGCAAAGGCTGTGTCCTCATTTAGAAAATAGCAAGACCTTTTCTCATTGAGGAAAGAGGAGCAGAGAGAAGCTACTGGAGGGCTTAGCTCTGAAAATAGATGACATATTTTTCACTTCGGTTTCCTTTTTGTTCCTTAATGAACATTTGCTTAAGTGTAACTGCAGAAGTAACTGATTAAAGCTAAATTAGTCTTGAAATAAAGTTTAACAGTGCATTTCTGCAGTTTTGTTTTATGTTGAAACTGTTCTCAGATCTGTTCTTCATGAATCTGAGCGAGTGAACCGTGAAAGCCGGTAGGAGAAGTCAAGGAGAGTATTGTAAATTCAGCATTTCTTTCAGAACTGGTCCGAGAAATGGGATAAACTGTGTCGGCAGCCACATGTTACAGGCTTGATAATTGGGTCAAGAGTGCAGAGGACTCAGTCCACAGCACTGAATGGCATTATTATGACAACCCTACAGTTAAGGCACAAAGCACAATCACAGTTCTGTGACAAATACTTTGAATTTGTCTGAGAATGCATAGGCCATAGCCATACAGATCTGCTAGATGGATGTCTCACTCTCACCCAGTCACACACACTAGGTAGTTCTCTTAGCATCAGGACTGTCAGAACTAGCATGTCAACCCCTCAGTCACACTTACAAAATAAAATCTGTGAGATCCCTTAGGCTCAGCTGTGTCAGTGATGGAGGAAGGTCTCGCTAAATATATACCCTGACCAGCCTCTTGTCAGAGCCCCACCAACCCATGACCTATTTCCCTCACTCTATGTCTCTCGCTTCCCCTTTCTCTTGATGCCTTTTTCCCCCACTTCGTTGTGTCTTTCCTTTAATGTAGTCTACTTCTTGGCTATGTTCAGAATAGCATATTACTGTACTATAAAGCAATTTTCAGTTGTAATGATCACCGGCTGGAGGGCACTCCATCCCAGATTTCTGCCAGTCGACTTCATGCCCCATAATCCTCTGACAGGTCTCATCAGCACTCATTGTTTTCACCTGTGTCTCATTAGCATGGTAAGCTCACCCTATAGCAGGTCCTGTCCACGTGAACAAGATTATTTTCAAAACAAAGATTTTTCCACGTGTTTTGGCCACATGCAAATGCAGTACCAGGTGATGAATGAAATGAAACCGAAATTTTTTGAAAACTCCAGCCAGGGTGAAGATTTTCAAAAATTCTGGTTGCAGCATTGTCGTGTAGACAGCAAAACTTTTTAGCTTGTGACAACGGATCATGCGCTGTCATCACTGCCTACTGGAAACTTTTTCAGGCTTCTGACTGGCCAACATGGTTTTACGGTTAAGATTATATCGCCACCTGTTGGTTTGGCATGCTCTTGACAGTGCTTCATAGCATGCGTTTGCATTTTCATGTGGACGGAGATTTAAAAAAAAAAAAAAACAGAAGAAGGAACTACATTGCTACATGTACATATGGACATGGCCTTAGCGTTATTTTTCATTCATTGTTAAGTCTTGTATATGTAATTATTGCAATTGCAATCCTTGTGTTCTGGTTCTCCTGTCTTTGTTCGTGGTCTTGTTATTCTGCCTGTTTTCTGTATTACTCTGTTTGCCTCGTTGGTTTGGTCATTGCCTTTGGGTAACGTTTGTGGATTACTCCTTTAAAGGGGGGGTGAAATGCTCGTTTTCACTCAATATCCTGTTAATCTTGAGTACCTGTAGAGTAGTACTGCATCCATCATAACTCCAAAAAGTATTTAGTTTTATTATATTCATAAGAGAAAGATAGTCTGTACCGATTTTTCCCGGAAAAACACGAGTGCCTGGAGGCGTGACGTGTGGGCGGAGCTAAAGAATCACGAGCGCGAGTAGGCTTTTGTGTTGAGCACGTCTGGAAGCTGTGACACTGTGAGGACAAAACCAACCAAAACAAACCACGGCTAACAGTCAGATTCAGCGTATATTTATGATCCAGAATCAGATCCAGAGGCTGAAATTGAACAAGAGCAGCATCAGCAATCAGTCTCTATGTGGTATGTACTGAAACTGTATATATTTGCTTAGCGGTATTGGAAAATGACTAAGTTCCACTTTCTTTGTCGTCTTTTTTTTTTTCTTTTAAGCTGTAGATGTGGAAAGTGCAGTTGGCAACATCGCATGTTGTTTACTTGATGTGCTTACGCGCCGATAGCTAAGTTAACAACACAGAGATATTTGAAGCAGTTTTACTCGTGCAGTTTGATGACAAAATCGCATGTTGTTTACTTGATGTGCTTACACGCTGATAGCTAAGTTAATAACACAGAGATATTTGAAGCAGTTTTACTCACCGCCTGCTGTTCCAACACACGATCGTGACCCTTTTTCGTTGGGACTGCATTATCCTTAAGAAATAAGCGATGTGCAAATCCATGGGTCAAACTGGACCTTGTTGTAAAACAAGCATCTTCGAAATGCAGGGAACAAACACAAACACTTGCACAACTCTGTTGATGCTCTGTAAAAATAAACTCCATCCACTGGTCCCTTAATGCTGTTTCTCTTTTGGTAATCTGTGCAGGGTTGTCTTGCCCTGGCAACCAAAAACACACTTCTTTTGTGACATTTCGCGTCGCTCTGATCAGTGAAGTGTGTTGTGCTCTCAGTGCTGTGCTATACGGGAGCGCGCGCTCTTCTTCTTCTCTAGTAAAGACCGCGCGCTCTTCCGGCAGACGTGCCCTCATGACCCATATAAGGAAATTCCGCTCCATCTAACGTCACACAGAGCCATACTCGAAAAAAACTTTCCGAAACTTGTGACAAACCGGAAGTAGTATTTTTGGAACAGAAATACTCCTTCAAACATACAACTTAATTTTTTAAACTTTGTCCATGTTTAGCATGGGAATCCAACTCTTTAACAGTGTAAAAAACTCAGTATGCATGAAATAGCATTTCACCCCCCCTTTAATAACTACAGCATTTGGATCCTCTACCTTCGTGTCACCATGAAGTTTATAACAGCTATTTTTTTCTCTCTATGAAACACAAAAGAAGATAACAAAACTCTGCTTTGATTTAACTAAAACGAGTGAACTAATCAATGCAACATGGACACAATTTAACTAAAATTAAAGGTGCACTAAGCGATTATTGCCAAACGATATTGATATATGAAAGCACCAAAACAAACACAACCCTTCCCCAACAGGACCTCGCCCCTATTTTGATAACTCCGCCCCTCACATACTGTACTTACACAACCCTGGCAGCAACGATGATGGAATCTGCTATGCCTGCCAGAATTTGAGTGAAGAAGCTAAATCAACTTAACTCACCTATCAAGAAGAAACAAAGCCACCCTGGCTTCTAAATCTAGGCCTTGCCGCTCCTTAAGTTCTCTCCACTGCTGGAAGTTGCTCTAATATTAACGTGAGTACTACCACTCTTCTGATCGTAACCCTTCTTTTTAATGTTTTGTTCCTCCGAATTGTTCCTCTTATTTTATCTGCCATCTTGCTATCGATAGTCGGTCAGCTAGTATCTGTCTACACTCACTGAGCGCTCTCTTCTCCCCATCATTACTAGACAAGCCCCTTATTGCTAATTGGCTGAATGTGTTGTTTGTGACTTGGTCTAACACAGGTCAAAAGCATTTTTCGGTAACACTTTAGAATAAGGTTCCATTAGTAAATGTTAGTTAACTACTTTCGTTAACATGAACTAAGCAAGAACAATCCTTCTACAGCATTTATAAGTCTTAGTTCATGTTAATTTCAACATTTACTAATGCATTATTTAAATCAAAAGTTGTGCTTGTTAACATTAGTTAATGCACTTTGAGTTAGCATGAACTAACAATGAATAACTGTATTTTCATTAACTAACATTAACGAAGATGAATAAATACAGTAATAAATGTATTATTCATTGTTTGTTCATGTTAATTAATACATTAACTAACATTAACTAATGGAACCTTATTCTAAAGTGTTACCCATTTTTCAAAAACCGCTTAGTGCACCTTTAATAGAAATAATTAGTACAACATCGGCATGATTTAACTAAAAGTAAGGGTACTAATTAGTCCAACGTGGCCACAACTAAACTATAACTAGTTAGTGCAACATGGCCACGACTGAACTAAAATTAAGGAACAAATTAGTAAAATGTGGCGATGATTTATCTAAAACAAGAGAACTCATTAGTGAAAAATAGCCAACTTTTTAAGAAGAAAATGTCAGACTAAATGCCATTTCAAAACAAAATATCTTTATCTTAATTATGGCTTATTACCGTACCGTATCATACCGTATTACTGTTTGAGACTTGCAGTTTTGCAATGAAATGGAAGGTGACCGTTTTTGAGTGTAACAGAGTATCAAAAAAGAAAAAACCTGGGTCAGGGACTTGGTTCTATGCATTGGTCATTGATTGGAATTTGAGATGTGGGCGTTTTGCTCAAAAGTGGACTCAAGATGAATGCAAGCTTGCGAGAGCAGAGTTTAAAGAGACTAAATGATCTGATAAGTCCTGTATACAGTATGTCCAGAGAGCAGTCTGAGGGTTTCACTGGAAGGTCCAATTATGACTTATTGATTTAACATTACAAGGTCAAAATAAAATAAACAGAAACATACATGCATGAACTGATAACAGCAGCATATGGTATATGCACATATTGCTCCATCTAAAACCCTCAAGCTTGCTGTTTAACCCCGACTCTCACCCTGTTTTCAGGAGTTCGCCTGGCCTACTGCAGAAGGCCCACGAGGAAGTATCTCTCCTCTCAGAACTGCTTTTACCCCAGTGATATTTCTTTTTCACAGCCATGTGGCCGTGCACATGTTTGACTGTGAGTGTGAATAAATGTGCATGTGTTTGGAAATGTGGAAGCAAATAATGTGTGCTTGCATGTGTTATGCAGTGTTGTTTTCTACTTTCTACTTCTCGTGTAATAGGATTGCTGGTGTGGTATTCTTGCTATTGTTTGTATGTGTTGTCCAAGTTTGTTGAAGTACACTACCATTTAAAAAGTTTGGGGTCAGAGTTTTTTTTTTTTTACATTTTTATCAAGATAATTCATACAAAAACATTTACCAACCTCAAACTTTTGAACAGTGTATATGAATGTATATGATTCAGTATCATATTGTATACCTACAGTAAGTGCCATTGTATTACCATCTGATGCCATCATTGTACCTCCAGTACTTTTCCACATCATTTCCTGTCCTTGTCTCCTCCAACGTCTATGAAAATGGCAAAAAGGGCAAAGCAGAATGTGTCTAATTATTTTTTTGAGACCTTTCTTTCTGAAGTAGCGGTCTGAAACGTTTTGTTCATGTCATGCTGTTAGGATAATGACCCAGGTGCAGGTTTACCTGCATGCTGTGTGAGTCATCGGTATGTGTTTGACTTGAATCACGTATGAAGGACTGTTCGCTGAGTGCTTTAACCACTGAGTCAGTCAATTAATGTAATTTCTTTCTTTATGTCGAGCCTTGTACTGATTTCTCCTTTCATTTTCCTTTCAGGTACTCAGTTGAGGGTTTTCTTGATAAGAACAAGGACCCACTTTTCCAGGATTTCAAGCGACTGATGTACAACAGGTAGTTGTTTAGAGACTTCAATGTTTCTTTCATTGAAATAATCAATGTAATAATTTTGATCACCCTCTTTTCTAATCCTTTCATGTAGTTCTGACCCTGTCCTCAAAGAAATGTGGCCTGATGGGAAAATGAGTATTACAGAGGTGACCAAGCGGCCTCTTACTGCAGCTACACTCTTCAAAAACTCTATTATTGCTCTAGTGGACAAACTGGCCTGTAAGGTGAGAAATGATTGCTTCAAATGTCATGCAGTGACCCCAAAAAACATTCGGACACTTAAGCCACACTTAAATATGTATAAATGTCATTGCATTAAATAAAATGTCAAACCAGATGGCATCTGCACATAAATGCTGCTGGAACTTTTCTTCAAAATAATTTCACTTTCTGAGCCATTATTACAACAACTTTAAGCCTCTAGTGTCAGGGTATTTTTAATGGAGTCCAGAAATGTGTGTCTTTCTTTTGAATAAATGCCACTTGGCTTGATAAATGTTATATAATGGTGTGTGTGGTTTTAAAGCACACGTTAAGTGTAGAAAAAAATGGGATCACTATTTATATTCCACTTAACCCCTTCATTCATCTTATTTTGTCATTTATTTTTCATGCACTTCCTTTATCTTATTATTTCGGTTAATTTATACAAAAAATCTAAGTCAGTTGAGCCAATTAAAAATTTCATGAATTGGTGTAGATAGGGACCATTGTGGTACATAATGTCTGCAAGAGCATATGTGTAGAATTAAGCATGAATTTAATCTGTGCTTCATCTACCCAACTACCCCTTTAATATTGTTCACTGTGAAAAGATTAAATAGGTGTCTCTCAGAATAGCTCAAATAATCTCTTATGTAGACGTGTTGAAAAATGTAATCTCTCTAATGGAGACTGTCTGTATTTGATAAAGCAGTTAACAGTAAAGAAACGCCTGCTAAATCCTGCTTTAGTTCGGAGTCATGGGTGGCTCTCCTCTCCTCTCCTCTCCTCTCCTCTCCTCTCCTCTCCTCTGCTCTCCTCTTCTCTCCTCTCCAAGAATCTGTGACATTTGGTGCTGTTATTTTGGGATGTGTGTGTGTAGTAAAGTGGGGCTGCATCGGAGCCAGCTTCTGCTTTTTTATGTCACAGTAAAGGACTGGCTGCCCTCCTTCTGGTCCTGTGGGGACACCTGTACCTCATCTGACCGCTCACCCCATCCATCCGATTTCACATGATCGCTACACTGTTAAAAAAAAAAAGTTAAGATTGTGTGCAGCCATTACCTCAAAAACCTTATACCTGATATGAACATCAAAATTACTTTTGCAATGTAGACAGCTTGATTTAGTCATTTAACAAGTTCATTTAGATGTTATCACACAAAATTAATTTTAGGTTACCTATTGTCTGTAAAAATATCACTGAATCATTTGAAAAAAAAAATTGATGGGTTGATAGATAGACAGATAGACAGAAACAATGGATGGATGGTGGACAGATAGACTGATAGAAAGATGGAGCAGTAGTAGGTAGTGCAGTCTTGATGAAGTGAGCTTTACACTTCCAGGAAAGGTCGGGGAGAAAATATCCCTGTCATTCTTTGCAAATTGTGTAGCTTTTTCATAACAATACTTTCTATTATTCTAATAGTTGGTCCTGTGTTATTATTAGTACAATCAAGCATATAATTTCATGTTGCCTTTGTTAAATCTTTGTCATTGGCTAATAAACTAACTTTTATGTCAGCTGCAGTTCAATAGTGTAACCTTTAAGGTTATATTTTTATTTAGCAATTTCTGCAAATGATGTGAGATTACATTTTTCATACAGGAGCCATATTATGTGCGGTGTATTAAGCCAAATGAAGTGAAGTCTTCCCTGCTGTTTGATGACGGACGCTGTCAGCACCAAGTGGCGTACCTGGGACTGCTGGAGAATGTGCGTGTGCGTCGAGCTGGCTTTGCCTACAGACAGCCTTATGCACGCTTTCTGCAGAGGTGAGAAGTCACACATGCTACTTGACAGAAAATTCACCAGTTAAAATAAGTGGTCCTCAATATTTAGAGGCCCTCATAATATTCCTGTTGTTATGGCAAAACTGGTGTCAACTTTTCATTTTACAGCGCGTTATTATAATAATATAATAAAATAAAATAATTGCTATAAATTCTTAAATTCCCTAATTTCCCTAATTTAATATGTATATACAAATCAACATTAAAAAAGAAAAATGCCAAAATCACAACAAATTTATTGAAATACGAACAAAAACTATAATAGTATCTCAATGATTCTAAAATTACATTGATTCCTACCTGATAAATATTTTAGATCTTGACATAACTAGAAATATGTATATTAATTCTAAAAGTTTCCATTATTTCTTAATATTAAATAATTTTCCATGACTCCAAATCTGGAAATCACACTTTTGAAGTTCCCTCATTTATCCAGGTTTTCCAAGAATGAGGGAACCATGGTTTTTAGAGGCAATGACAGGTTTTTAGCATATTTTGTCTTATTTTAAATGATTTTAAGCCATTTTGCATCTCCTTGGAATTTTACTGGTGCTTCCAACTGGGTCCCGGGCCCTGGTTAAGAACCATTGGTTTAGATGCATTGGGTTAGTGTTGATTTAGTGCTGATAATTTGTGAACCAAAAAAGAAAAAAAGAAAATAGTACTTTTATAAAGATTCACTAAACAGCAGCATCACATTGCATGTGCTATTTCATAAAAATAAAATGCATCTAATTAACTAGGCACCAGTAAAAGTGCTAAATGCACTAGCCACAAGTAAATTCTGACTGCTACCTTCATGTTTGAGCCCACTTAACCTCATACATTTGATCTTGAAGAAAGCAAGTAAATTCTGATTACTATCTTCATGTTCAGGTACAAGATGACGTGTGAATACACCTGGCCTAATCACCTGATGAGCTCTGACCAGGAGGCTGTGGAGGCCATTGTGAACCAACACGGCTTTGAGGATGATGTAGCGTATGGCCACACCAAGCTATTTGTGAGAACCCCTCGCACGCTCTTCACCCTGGAGCAAGAGAGAGCTGCTCTCATCCCCATACTAGTGCTGTTCTTACAGAAGGTGACAGACACCATCTTTTCACTTTTCCCTCTCTATCTGTTTCCTGCGGCACTTTAGATCTCTCAACCTTGTTATCCCTGAAACTCTACTAGTGCTGCTTCCTTTTCCTGTTTCATGGCAATGTTTTCTTGCTCTCTGTGCCTATCTCACTTAATCATTCTTGACTTCTTTCATTGTTTTTATGTGTTCAGAGGTGACATGACAGTGGATTGGGATCATAAAACATAGACAGCAGCTCCCCCTGCACCTCCACTTCAGTCGATCTTAATAGCCTCATGCATTTGATATTGCAGAGAGCATAAATCTATATTTACTTCCTCATCTACATGTTTTATTGTTTATGGGAACCCATTCCTATTCAAAGCTGATATAAACATACCTGTATATATGTAAAGCAATATTTATTTGCACTTATGAACATTATAAACCAATATTTATTTGTGTGTTTTGTACATGTTGATTCCAATCTGCTTTGAATGATTATAGTGGGCTCATACATGAAGATATTGATGTAAATATAGTTCTGCTCATTATTTCTAGGTTTTTGATTATGAGTGGTTTATTATTCTTGTTGCATTCAGTATTCATCTTCAGAGTTGCCCTGATTTAACTTCTGTCCCACTTAATGCTGCCTGACTTAAACTAAAGTATAGCTTAGTCAAAACTCAGTCCTGCATAGCAGATGAGATGACCCAGAAGGTGCCTTGTTTCTGTCCACCCGTCCATCTCACAGACACACTCACTCATTTATTCATTGAATTATTTTATCATTCACTAACCCACTCACTCACTCATTCATTCACTGAATCATTTGATCACTCACTCTTTTATTTACTGAATCATTCGATCATTCGCTCGTTCACTCATTCACTCAATTATTCACTGATACATTGGATCCTTCTCTTTGGCACTCACTTAATTATTCAGTAACTCAACCATTATTCATTGAATCATCTGATCATTCACTCACGTGTTTATTCACTAAATCAGTAGGTCACTCACTCACTTATTGAGTGAATATTTTAATATGAACACTGGGGCCCCCCAAGGATGTGTGCTGAGCCCCCTCCTCTTCACTCTGCTGACCCCTGCCCTGACTGCACACCATCACACAACTCCAACCTCTTCATTTAAGTTTGCAGATAACACAACTGTAGTGGGTCTCATTAGCAACAGAGATGAGACAAACTACAGAAGTGAGGTGAGCCACCTGTCCAGATGGTGCAATGACAACAATCTTTCTCTGAATGTGGAGAAGACGATGGAGTTTGTTGTTGACTTCGAGAGAGTGCACACTCAACATATTCTTCTGACCATCAATGGTGCGACTGTGGAGAGGGTGAGCAGCAAGTTCCTGGGTGTGCACATCACAGAGGACTTCTCCTGGGCTGACAACACCACAGCACTGGCCAAGAAAGCACAGCAGCGTCTCTACTTTCTCTGCAACCTGAGAAAAAACTGAGCCCCGGCTGCCATCATGTGCACCTTTCAAAGAGACACCTGCCAGAAGACTCTTCAATGTATAGTGAGAGCAGCTGAGAAGATCGTTGGTGCCTCTCTCCCCTTCCTCTAGGACATTTATGGAACCCGTCTCACCCGCAAAGCCCTCTGCATTGCAGGTGATCCCACCCATCACACAGCTTCTTCAGTCTGCTGCAATAAGGGAGGAGACTCCGGAGTCTCCAGGGGCCGGTTGCACAAGCTAGACGTTAAAAAGTTGGCTGTAAGCCCTATGCTGAACATTGCAGCGTCCAGCTTTACAATAAATATTTACACCTGTTGCACCAACTGTTGTTCACGCCATAATGGCTACAACTTACTAATATAGAACTGAATTGCTGGAGACATAAGGTGAAGCCAGCGCGCCATGATTTCATTGAGTAAACATTTCCTAACAAATCCGCGTTTTTATATCTGAAGTCTCCTTGCACATTCCCATGACAGATTTCATGAAGGTTAAGTAAAATATAATAAACGAAATGCAACGCTTCTCTCTAGAGTTATTTTTCAAAGCTTAGGTTACAATAAAGTGTATGTGCAATTAATGTCTTTCCTGCGTTAAATGTGACTTTACGTGACGTTCTGTTTTACTGACATTTTTTGTGGCTGAAAAAACACATTTATAGTTTGTATTTTGTGAAAATATTTGAAAGCAAAATGTGATTGCTGATTTTTATATTATAAAATGTAACAAAGCACAAAACGTATTGTGACTATTGAATGGCAGGTACGCTCCAAATAATGAATGGAATTTAATTCGTTAAGTATTTACAAGCATTTACACTGTCCTTCCAAGCAAATGTCAAACGGGTCTGTTTCTTTTAATAATCGTAAGATTTAGTCTCAGATGGTGTAACAGGTATAAATTCTACACACGACTAAAGTACATTCGGATGTACGTCCAGCTGGTGCAACCCGCCCCAGGACAGGACCAACAGACTGAAGGACAGCTTCATCCATAAGGCTGTCAGGTAGCTGAACTCCCTCCCAACTTTGCCCCCACTCCCTTCTTTTGCCCCAGGCACCACTGAACACTGAACTCAAACCCTTCCCCAGCTCCCACATCCCCAGGTCCGTTCACTCCCCCCTCCCACTAACAAACTGTGACCTGCACCAGACTCTTTGTGCAGTATTGGTCTTCTCACTACCTCATTCAACTACCTCTTTAGTCCGTTTAAAAAAGAACTACTCTCTGGGCTTTTTGTCACTTTAAATCAGTCTGAACAAGCTCTTTACAATCATTTTATCTGCATTGTTTGTTTACTTCACTGGTTTGCACTATATCTGCCATGCGCCTTGTGCTGATTTATTTAACTTTATTATTTTTTTTATACATTATTTGTTTAGTTGTATTTAATATTTAATCTGTATCTATCTGTATTTTTTTTATGCTCGACTGTTAGTGTTATCTGTACCAAGGGTCTGAGATTAACGCAATTTCAAATCTCTGTATGTACTGTATGTGCTGTAGATGTAGAAGAATTGACAAAAAAACAGACTTGACTTGAAAAGGAACATAATTTGTGAATTATGAAATTAATTAAATTAATTTATATATATATATATATATATATATATATATATATATATATATATATATATATATATATATATATAAATTACACAGGAAAAACAATAAATTGATCAAACTGGACAATAAAATCAATGATGCTAAAAATTCAGGAAAAACAATTTACATTTTATCATTTAGTTTTTTATAATTTAATTACATTTAATTAATAAAAAAACATTTTAAAATAATTTTTACATTTTGTAAATACTTCACAACATTACTGTTTTACTGACTTTTGAGCATTAGTGTATGAACATGCAAAGATTTCTTAGAATTTGGTCAAAATTATATTATAATTTGAGGTACTTTAATGCCCATGATGCCTGGACAGTTTACATTTTGCAACAGAATATGTTTCACCAGCCACATCACAGGGACAGTGCTTAGTGACTTCAGTGGGTTTCCCTCACATTCATTCAACCTGTATTTGTGTTTTTCTGCAGGTTTGGAGAGGTGCATTAGCACGTATGCGATGTAGGAAATTAAGGGCAATCTATACCATAATGGCATATTATAAATGCTATAAGGTGAAGGCTCACTTCTGGGAAGTGGAGAGACGTTTCACCAACGTTCGAAACATGGCCGACTATGGGAAGAGTGTGGAGTGGCCGACACCACCTGCAGCCCTGGTGCAGTTCCACAGAATCACACAACACCTCTACCGCCGGTATTACCATGATTTTATCTTCATGAGGTTATTATGTCTTTTTCTTAATCATTTGGCCCTCCTCTCATGCTTTCACTGCCTTTCTCTTAGATGGTGGGCCCGGCAGCTAATTAAAAACATCCCTCCATCTGACATGGCGGAGGTGAGGGCAAAAGTAGCTGCTCTGTCAGCTCTGAGCGGGGAGAGAGTGGACTGGGGCTACAGCCGTGCCTGGGAGAGAGACTACTTGGCCAATGTAAGTTTTTCAGGTTACTCATTTAGAAATTCCCCTTTGTATGCACTTTGTATTTTTATTTTATTTGTATTCTAAAAAAACAATTCGCCCAAAAACTAAAATAGTTGATATACCATCATGTCAAACCATGAGTTTCTTTTTTATCTTTAAGACGTTTTGAAGGATGTTCACGCTGCTGTTCTCCATATAACAAATGTGAGCTTTCAAGCTCCAAGAATGATGTGCTATAAAAATCTGAATTCATGTTCAAGAAAATTTGTTTGCTCCCATTGAACGAAATTAATTAGTGTAATTTGTAAATTAATTTTTGCTGAAGTACATTTACTTTTTATATTCACCGACTTTTCTCTGTTAGAAAGCAGTAATTTTAATGTTTATATAGCTTTACATAATGTGCAAAAATAAAAACTATGGCCAAGAAAAACATTCGATCTAATGATTTACTAATTCATGGTCATGGTCATGTCCGTGGTATAAAAATAATCTTCCGAAGTGAACGAATCTTCAGAGAGTTGAGAGCGAGAGCACGAGACCCAGCCTCCATGTTGTCAGATCCAGCTATTATAAGCGTTTTTTGACTTCTTTTTCAACTAAATTTAAGACTTTAGAAAGTTAATAAAGTAGGAAGTTGCAGTTTAGGGTCAGCGAGAACTTTATACTATCTAATTTCCAAAATATTTGGAATAATTTCGGTTTATTTATTTATAGGTTTTTGTTTATTTTAATAGCAACATCTGGCAACATTGCATCACTGGCATTACAGCGACTATTTACAGTAAGTGCAAATAGCAGCATTTTTTTGTGATATGCTATTTACACTAAGTGCAAATATCTATATATTCTATTATATTATGTTAAAATAAAAGGATTTTCTGCTATTTATACTACTTACTGCAAATAGTGGCAATTTGCACCTCAGTATTGTAGTACATTATAATACTGTATGCAATAATAACTTATTGAGTCTAAATTAATGGATGCCACCTTTTTGGGAGAATAAAGCCCTCCCTACACCTACCCTTTACTTTTTGCTTATTTACTTAATTTTCATTGAATATAAAAGGCGGATTCGAACCCATGTCGATCATGTCAAAAATATATACAACACAGACTTTACCATCTGTGCCACTGGGGCTAGCTGTAATATAATGCCTTTTAATGCCATTTGGTGGGCAATATCTATGGTGGCATGAATAAAAAAATTATCCACCCCATAAATGTACTATTAACAAACTATGATGCAATAAATAGGGTATGATTTAAAAATGAGCATACCTCCAAAAACATCTACATTTCTGTCTCTTTTCAAGTAGATAATTAGTTGTATTTATAGGGGTTATTGTAGCACAATTCTATAATAAGGGGGTTATTATAGAAACCCCCTGGAC
Source organism: Carassius auratus (assembly GCF_003368295.1). Classification (NCBI taxonomy): domain Eukaryota; kingdom Metazoa; phylum Chordata; class Actinopteri; order Cypriniformes; family Cyprinidae; genus Carassius; species Carassius auratus. The sequence continues at coordinate 119,723 of NC_039298.1, forward strand.
CTCACTAGTTTTCAAAGCCTGGCTACAGCCGTGGGTGACAGGTCAACAGATTGCATCTACTTCTTGTTGTATAATCAAACATTAGCCTACTTTGGCCCTCACAGACCCCACCTGTGTGTTTGTTTCCAGCCTTATGCATTTAAAGGGGGGGTGAAATGCTCGTTTTCACTCAATATCCTGTTAATCTTGAGTACCTATAGAGTAGTACTGCATCCTTCATAACTCCCAAAAGTCTTTAGTTTTATTATATTTATAAGAGAAAAATAGTCTGTACCGATTTTTCCCGGAAAAACACGAGCGCCTAGAGGCGTGACGTGTGGGCGGAGCTAAAGAATCACGAGTGCCAGTAGGCTTTTGAGTTGAGAGCGTTTGGAAGCTGTGACACAGATCCAGAGGCTGAAATTTAACAAGAGCAGCATCAGCAAAGGCGGTATGCTATGTGGTATGTACTGAAACTGTATATATTTGCTTAGCGGTTTTGGAAACTGACTAAGTTCCACTTTATATCGTCTTTTATTTATTTATTTTTTTAAGCTGTACATGTGGAAAGTGCAGTTTGATGACAACATCGCATGTTGTTTACTTGATGTGCTTACGCGCCGATAGCTAAGTTAACAACACAGAGATATTTGAAGCAGTTTTACTCACCGCCTGTGGTTCCAACACACGATCGTGACCCTTTTTCGTTGGGACTGCATTATCCTTAAGAAATAAACGATGTGCAATCCGAAATGCAGGGAACAAACGAAAACACTTGCACAACTCCGTTGATGCTCTGTAAATATAAACTCCATCCACTGGTCCCTTAATGCTGTTTCTCTTTTGGTAATCTGTGCAGGGTTGTCTTGCCCTGGCAACCAAAAACACACGTCTTTTGTGACATTTCGCGACGCTCTCGCTCTGATCAGTGAATCGCTCTGATCAGTGAAATGCCTGTGCTCAGCCTCGCTATACGGGAGCGCGCGCTCTTCCGGCAGAAGTGCCCTAGGACCCATATAAGGAAATTCCGCTCCATCTAACGTCACACAGAGCCATACTCGAAAAAAACTTTCCGAAACTTGTGACAAACCGGAAGGAGTATTTTTGGAACAGAAATACTCCTTCAAACGTACAACTTAATTTTTGAAACTTTGTCCATGTTTAGCATGGGAATCCAACTCTTTAACAGTGTAAAAAACTCAGTATGCATGAAATAGCATATCACCCCCCCTTTTAAATGCATTACACAAATCAGTGTTCAACTGGTGCAGTCACACGTTGGCACATGTGAAGGTGTTTAGCTGCTTTTTTGGGGGGTGAGAGATGTCTCTTGCTATATCTGAGAAGGTAACAGCCATACACAAGACCATCCTCATGCCCTGATTTCACTGCTTTGTTCAGATGCTAGTTTTTTTTTTTAATTTTCCTATGCTTTTTCCAAGGACAAGCTAAACAAAATCTCTCTTGAACTAAAGTCGAGAGCCCTGTGGCTCCAAATAATTCTCACTCCAGTGCTGTGAAATGAAAAGCGAGTCCATGCTCTCTATACAGTAGTCAAAGAGGAGCTTTCTTTTCTTTCTAATAATCCCGTAGAATTTTTTTCCTCAGCAGCATGAGACTTATTGTGCCTTCTGTCTTTCAAGACGCACATATTTAGAGCTCACAAGATGCATAATGAATGCTCCTTCCTGTCGTCACAGTTTATATCGGCTATAACAGATGAGCTTTCAAAGACCTTTGAAGTTTTCAGATCATCTAAATGAATCAAAAGCTTATTTATGACGCGCTGTCGAGAATCTGTTGTTGCAGATAAGGTGTCGTGTCTGTTTGATGCATTAGTGGAGTGGGCTGGTGACGATGATGACTGTGTTTTCAAATCCGTCATGCATTGATTTGAACTGATATCAAGGAAACCATGGAAGCATACGTGTTTGTGTTGCTTGTGACTAAGCTTCTCAGAATCTAGTGTCGTAGATCCAGTAATGTGTCTCTCCACTGCAGGCAAAAGACTCTCCTCTGACGAGCACCAACTTTGTGCGCATCACCAAAGAGCTGAAGAACAAAGACCAGTACAGCCAGATCCTCTTTTCATGCTCTGTCAGGATGGTAGGCTTTTTACTTTTCAATTTCACTTTTAATAAATGACAAAACAATGCATTTGTATCACCAAAACATTTGCGGAGGATTGTTAAATTAAGAAATCCTGTAAAATAACAATAGCACAAATGGAGTAGACTGTGATAAAGCAAACAGAAAATAAATAAGTAATATTAATAACAAAGTCAAATTACAATAGTGAGAATGGAGTAAACAAACTATATTAACAAATAAAGTGACAATGGTGTGATTGGAGTATACAATAGCACAAAATTGAATAAATAATGGAAGAAATATTAGCATCTAAAATGATAAAATAGTAGTGCAAATGAAGTAAACAGGCAAGATTATCAAATAAAATAAAATAACAATGGTGTGAATGTAGAAAACAAAGAATATTAACAAATAAAAAAATAGCATGAATGGAGTAAGCAAACAGTATCGTCAAATAATGTAAAATTACAACAATGTGAATGAAATAAACAAGCATTATTATCAAATTAAATTAAATTACAAGTGTGAATGGTGCAAACAAGCAATATTATCAAATAAAATAAAACAATAATACTGTGAAAAAAGTAAAGTATATTAACAAATAAAGTAGAATTACAACAGTTTGAATATAGTAAACAAGCAATGTTATCAAATCAAATAAAACAGAAATGTGAATGGAATAAAAGAGAAAACAATATAAAATGGAGTATAATTACAAAACTGTCAATAAAGTGAACAAGCATTTTTTATAAAATAAAATAAAATAAAATAACAAATGAGTGAATGGAGTAAACGAAAAATACCAATAAAATAGTACAATACAGTTTGAAAATAGTACAAATAAAGTCAAATAAATTAAGTGTAAATGAAATAATCAAAAAATATTAGCAAATAAAACAAAACACAACAGTTCAAATAGAGTAAACAAGAAATATTAGCAAATAATATAACCTACTGTACTAAAAAAAAGTAAAATAAAAGTATGAGTGGTATAAGTACTATGTTATAAATGTTACAAATAAGAAAATAGGTACTATTAACAAGAAAAATATGACTTAAAAAAAAAATAAAATAAATAAATAATGTAGAGTGAAAAAAAAAGTAACATACTTATAGGGTAACCGTGACAAAATATAGTCTCTCTCTCTCCTCTCTCTCTACACACACAAAGACACACACACTCTCTTATTCACCAAACTTCAAGTCACAGAGTCTCATTCACTTTCTCATTTTCTCACTCGTGAGCACCTCTGAGCGTAGCCAACGTGGAGATCACGAGCATAGCCGAGTGCTCAGTGTTTGACTGCCTTGAGCAAAGCCTGTAACACTCACTCTCTATCATACCACTGCAGCTATAGATGCTGCTACCAGTGCTCCAGTTTATCTTCCCTTCCCAGCCAGACTCAACCCAACTTCACAAGCTAGTTTTAAAGACATGACCCTGCAGTACAGTAGGGGAGCAGCACATAAACGTACCAACAGTGCTGATGCGAAGGTTGCTCATGAATTTCAATTATCCCTGCTGAATATCATTGTTACTTATTAATGCAGTCAAGCTTAGACAGTGGAAGCTAGTTTAGCTCATTTCTGCTTTCTCTCTCTCTCCTGATGTCTTTTTTTTCTCCAGCTCAACTGGTTCAACAACACAAAGGACAGAGCTCTACTCATCACAGACAAGCATATCTACAGGCTGGAGCCCAGAAAACACTTTAAAGTGCAAAAACGAATAGCGCTTGATTCAGTAAGTATTTCATGCACTTGAACACCCAGTCACCCAGCGATTTAATGAAAGAAACATTTTTGGGTCCGCATCTTCAAAGAGACCTTTCAGAGATTAGTTCCTAAAAGAATATCTCACCTAAAAATGGAAAAATGCTGAAAATGTATTCACCCTCAGACCAATATATATATATATATATAGATCTGATTTGGAGAAATGTATAATTTCATAACTTGCTCACCAAAGGATCCTCTGCAGTGAATGGGTGCCGTCAGAATGAGAGTCCAAACAGCTGATAAAAACATCACAATAATCCACAAGTAGTCCGCACGAGTCCAGTCCATCAATTAATGTGTCATGAAGCAGAAAGCTGAATGTTTGTAAGAAAGAAATCCATCATTAAGATATATTTAGCTTCAAACGGTTGCTTCCAGCTAAAATCCTCTATCAATAATACTGCTTTCTCTAGTAAAACACTTGTGAAATATGCACAAAAGCAAGCACTGTTTACAGGTGGAAACAGTTCTAAACTAATATGTGGGTGGATTGTGATGTGAGAGGACAACAGGGGTTGGACCTTTTCACTGGTGGAAGTGTTGGATATGGACTCGTATTTTGATTAGTTTCTTACGAACACACAGATTTTCACTTCACATGACATTAATTGGTGGACTGGAGTGGTGTGGATTATTGTGTTGTTTTTATCAGCTGTTTGGACTCTCGTTCTGACGGCACCCATTCACTGCAGAGGATCCGCTTGTGAGCAATTACGTAATGCTACATTTCTACAAATCTGTTCCCATTAAGAAACAAACTCATCTACATCTTGGATGGCCTGAGGGTGAGTACATTTTTAGCAAATCTTCATTTTTCGGTGAACTATTCCTTTAAAATAACCTTTTTTTCAGTGTAAAGAACACTTTAAAGATCTAAAGAACCCTTTTCCACTATAAAGATCCTTTTGTATAATAGAACGGTTCTATGGATGTTAAAAGTTTGTCGTGGAACATCAGTTTCAGTTAAGAACCTTTATTATTCTTAAGAGTGTGAAATGAAGCCTCAAAAACAAAGCAGACGTGTCTTGGTATCCGTCATTGTCTGGGTTTTGTTTTTGTTTTATGTAACTGTGCAATGTGGGTCAGTGCATCTGTCTGCTGCAGTCTCGCTGTCTCCTGGCTCTTTTAGATTTGCCATCCGTAGCACGTGTCCCTTGTCTTTAGCTAATGGTTTTTTTTCTGCAACTACCAACTGGTCTCTCCATATGACCAGCCACGTCAGATGGTTTAACCAGGGTCATTCACAAACTTCTGGCTGCGTCGGAGTGAGTTCAGTGACCAGAACAGTCTGTGTGTGAGGTGTCTGACCTACATTCTGTCTACGTTCTCAGATGCGGGATTTGGACACACACTGCAGCACTGCAGTCTGAGCTCCCCTTCACAATCACATACACACACATTAAATCCATATCTGTATGTTTCACACGTCTCTAGCGGAAGCAAGAGCAGACGTCTCAGAGAGAGAGGTAGAGATAAGCGATTGGGCAGAACAAACTGCAGTATAGCTCTAAATCTCGCCAAATATGTACACAAACTCTTCAAATACAAAATTGTCATGCTACACCTGTCATTATGATGTTTACAGATTGCAGTTTGTATGCCAAGTCAGTTCTCACAAAAATATACATCATATTTCCAAATTCTAAGAAATGCATAATTAATATTTTAAAGAGCATTATTATTGTTTGCATTGTTACATTATTTTAAAGGCAATTAAGCATATGAATGTAATGCATATGGACTTTTCACTTTATAAATTATTTTTAATCTAATTATTCTCAGTTATTATTCTAATAAATAATGTGATGTATCGATCAAACAGCCACATGCAATTTAGTGTATTGATTTTTTTTTTTTTTTTTTATGTTTTAAGGCCAGGGTAAATTAAAGGTAGCACAACAAATACTATTAAAATGATTGTACTATAATTTATAATAAAAAAAAAAATTGTACTATAATATATGAACTATTATAGTTATATAAGTATTATAGTCTAATATTTTGAATTAGATTATATTTTAATCTTATTTTTATACTTTACATTTTCAGTTTATTTTTTAAATAGATTTAGTAATTTATTTCTTATATTAATTCATTTTAATTAATTTAGTAATTAATGTAGTCAGTTATTTAAATGTATATTGTTTTTAATTTTAATTAATTAGAAAATAAAGGAAAATGAAAAATCTTCCCATGGCAGCTAGCTGGAATATTTCATTTATTTTATAAAAGTATATATATATATATATATATATATATATATATATATATATATATATATGTATATATGTATATATATATATATATATATATGTATATATGTATATATATATATATATATATATATATATATATATGTATATATATATATATATATACGTATTTATATATACGTATATATATATATATATATATATGTATACATATATATATATATATATATATGTATACATATGTATATATATATGTATATACGTATATATATATATATATATATATATATATACGTATATATATATATATATATATATATATATATATATATATATATATACGTATATATATATATATATATATATATATATATATATATATATACGTATATACATATATATATATATACATATATATATATATATATATATATACATAATTATTATTATGTATTAAGTATTATTATTTGAAATAGATATTAATATCATTAGTAATTTATGGTTGTAGTTTTAGGTTTATTTTACTATAATAATCCTAGTACTGCCATGATGTATAAATGCTTTACTATTTAAATAGTGAGATTATGGATAAGATTGTGGTTAATTGTCATGAAAATAATGTCACAATGCAAAAGACGTCTTAATGGACCTAAAGTAGGTTCCAATTTTTTAAAGCAAAAAAAAAAAAAAATACACACACACACACACACAGACATATATATATACATACACACATTTTTTTATTATTATTTATGTATTTTTTTTGGACAGCAGTATGACCTGCACATGTCCTAACATATTTTATGAGATTATTGTAATCTCACAGCCTCGCCGGCAGCCCTGCACCTAATGGGTAACCATCCAAGAGCATATTATGAACTTTCACAAGCCCCTCCGGTCAAGCCAGACCACACTGGATGGGTTCAGGCAGTCCCAGACAAGGATATTGTTTTATGACTGCCCAGTACATTGTGGTTTTAATCTCATTTCACCACAGACTGACGCATTACGGCTCTGTGCGGCACATGGGCTGATCACATCAGCTGATATTCTAGAGCGACAGAACAGAAAGGGCAACCTTATGTCCATTCACACTTACCTCACAATATATCCTTGTAACCATATAGTTGTGCTTGGAAATCCTGTTTGAACTTGTCTGCATAAATGCTACCTAGGTGTTATTTATTTTATTTTTTTGGAAATGCTTTGTTTATTCAGATATGTGTGTACCTGTTTGATTGGAACACAGTGCAGTGTTTTCCTGGTCCACCCTCATTTCTCAAAATCTCAGACAGCGAGGTCAGCCGCATATACTGCAGGACACAGAACGATTAACCTGTGCTCGCCTGCACGTGTGTGTGTGCATGTTTGTGTGTGCTAATGTGTGCCCATCCAAGTGGGAGTAAAGAGGCTTAACGCTGCCTGATCACTCTCTTTTTTTCAGGCACAGTGGTGACGAACCTACTGCTGTTCATAACCATTCACATTCATGTACACTCATAAACACACTGGCCTTTAATGAACATTAAAGACCCCTGGAAATTTGTATAGGCGGGACATTATGAAGGCTTGTTTTTTTAAATAGCCAGTAGACTTTAGTTTTGTCACAGCATACTGTTCACATATGTACAAGTATTATTTTATGTAGTCATAAAACGAGGACTGTATCCCACAAATGCACTTTCTTGTTTGATTCGACTGCCAAATATCAAGACATTTGGAATGTATTTGGTAAAAAAAAAATTGGTGTTTGGTTATTGTTAACTATAACGGAAACTATAAAAAAATAGTAGTGTTGGCAGCTTTCTGAAATAAGTTGAAGCTGAAATATGGAAATTACAAAAACTGAAATAAAAATATTTTCAAGCTATTTGGAAATGTTAAAAAAAGCGAATAAAATTACAATACAAAATAACTAAAATGTAAACTAACTTGCAGTATTAATAAATACTGTAATAGTATATACCGAGATGAGAAAAAGTATGTGAACCCAGTGGGACTGGTTGATTTTTTGCATTAATCGGTAATAAGATGTCATACCGCCATGTTTGTTAAAGGTTCAAATATGCAGAATATGCTACAAAACCAAAGAAAGTGCAGGACCTAGATGTTTTTTCTTTTTCCTGAAGAATAATGACGAACAAGGGACTCGTGAACAGCTTGTGTGGTGGATCATTCATATATTGACAATTAAAGTTCACTTCATTTTTCAGCAGCAATGTGAATGTTTAATGGGATGTGTTCAATAAAGACTAAAGATTGTTATTGTCTGTGTACTGTTAGCTCAAGCACATTGTGTTTGTCTATACATGTGACTTTAATGAAGATCCGCTGACATATTATGACCAATTAATTCAGAAACCAAGCAATATCTATTGGTTTGCATCCTTTCTCTTGCCTCTGTATATATTAAAATGATACTCGCAAGTTGACTGCTGGTGATATTAGGTGAAGGACATCTATTTGTTTAGGGATCGCTGAACTGGATAAAAATATGTGCAGTGCAGGATGAGTCATCAATATTTTTCCCAGAAGAGACTGCATACTTCAAATGTTTAGGGCATGATTTCATGGGTTTGTAAGGCGAAAGCACACTATTAAAGAAGATAAAGGCACATGCAAACATCATCCCCAGCACCGTTTCTACTCTCAGAATCATGTGTACCAGCCAGGCACGCACACATTTTACTGACACACAACTTCGATTGGTCACACTCTTTGAGTAACTGCAACAATCCAGTCATTCATTCACGATTATGCCCAGCATTCTGAAGGTTACATGTGCTGAAGCGCAGGAAGTGATTGCGCTGTGAATGAGCTTTAACTCTGAGATTGACTGAATGCCATTGGTTGGTGGAAAAATTGATATGTTGGACTCAGGAATGATGGATTTATTGGACGCCAATGCTTTGACTTCATTGTGCACCAACACATGCCATTCAATGTGTTTCATGTGTTTGCATTGCTGTTTTACACTTTCTTCAATCCCACAGGTGGTTGGTGTGAGCGTAACAAGTGGCAGCGACCAGATGGTGGCGCTACATACTTCCTCTCAGGATGACTTTCTAGTGCACCTACAGAGGGGCCAACTCAACCCAAATCAGGACCGTGTAGGGGAGTTGGTGGGCAGCCTCACAGACCACTTTACACGGTAAGAGTCCCTGCTAATAACCTCCAGCATGCACATTTCTCAGGGACTGTGCAGATATTTCTGCTACTAAGGCAAGCATAACTGTTAGTATTGTTCATTCTTTATGTTGGGGATTTAAACAGGCGTGTAGCCCTTAGTATTAGGGTCAGCCACATAAGGCTTGTCTTTTGTCCAGATCTGATAATTTATTCAAAATTACATTAAAGGGTTAGTTCACCCAAAAATGAAAATTATTTCATTAATAACTCACCTTTATGCTGTTCCAAACATGTAAGGCCTCCGCTTATCTTCAGAACACAGTTTAAGTTATTTTAGATTTAGTCCGAGAGTTCTCATTGAAGCTGTGTGTACGGTATACTGTCCATGTCCAGAAAGGTAAGAAAAACATCAAAGTAGACCATGTGACATCAGAGGGTCCGTTAGAATTTTTTGAAGCATCGAAAATACATTTTGGTCCAAAAATAGCAAAAACTATGACTTTATTCAGCATTGTCTTCTCTTCCGTGTCTGTTGTGAGAGAGAGTTAAAATCAAAGCAGTCTGGATATCAGGCTCGCGAACGAATCATTCAGTTCACCAAATCGAACTGAATCGTTTTAAACGGTTCGCATCTCTAATAAGCATTAATCCACAAATGACTTAAGATGTCAACTTTTTTAATGTGGCTGACACTCCCTCTGAGTTCAAACAAACCAATATCCCGGAGTAATACATCTACTCAAACAGTACACTGACTGAACTGCTAGTCTGATAGTCTGTACCGATTTTTCCCGGAAAAACACGAGTGGCTGGAGGCGTGACGTGTGGGCGGAGATAAAGAATCACGAACCAGTAGCCTTTTGTGTTGAGCGCGTCTGGAAGCTGTGACACCGTGAGAACAAAACCAACCAAAACAAAACATGGCTAGCAGTCAGATTCAGCGTATATTTATGATCCAGAATCAGATCCAGAGGCTGAAATTGAACAAGAGCAGCATCAGCAATCAGTCTCTATGTGGTATGCAATGTCAATGTACTTTTTTTTAAGCTGTACATGTGGAAAGTGCAGTTTTATGCCAACATCGCATGTTGTTTACTTGATGTGCTTACGCGCCGATAGCTAAGTTAACAACACAGAGATATTTGAAGCAGTTTTACTCACCGCCTGCTGTTCCAACACATGATCGTGACCCTTTTTCGTTGGGACTGCATTATCCTTAAGAAATAAACGATGTGCAAATCCGGCATCAAACTGGACCTTGTTTGTAAAACAAGCATCTTCGAAGTGCAGGGAACAAACAAAAACACTTGCACAACTCCGTTGATGCTCTGTAAAAATAAACTCCATCCACTGGTCCCTTAATGCTGTTTCTCTTTTGGTAATCTGTGCAGGGTTGTCTTGCCCTGGCAACCAAAAACACACTCCTTTTGTGACGTTTCGCGACGCTCTCGCTCTGATCAGTGAATCGCTCTGATCAGTGAATGTCTGTGCTCTCAGTGCTCTGCTATACGGGAGCGCGCGCTCTTCCGGCAGAAGTGCCCTCAGGACCCATATAAGGAAATTCCGCTCCATCTAACGTCACACAGAGCCATACTCGAAAAAAACTTTCCGAAACTTGTGACAAACCGGAAGGAGTATTTTTGGGAACAGAAATACTCCTTCAAACGTACAACTTAATTTTTAAAACTTTGTCCATGTTTAGCATGGGAATCCAACTCTTTAACAGTGTAAAAAACTCAGTATGTATGAAATAGCATTTCACCCCCCCTTTAAAAAGTATGGCTAATATTAATTAGCTATTCATCATACTTGTTAAAATGCTTTTACCTTGATTTGTATATAATGCAAATGTAATAATATGACTAATGATTAAGATATACACTCATACACGTTGTTTGGTTCATCCCTCACTATCTGTTCTACAGACATGAATCATTCCTCAGACTCCTTTTAAATTGAAGTGATCAGACATAAGATTTTGCCTGGAGAACAATGAAACATTTCATCTGGATTATTAATAAGCTTCTAATTCCAGGAGTCTTATAAATTTAAAAGGTTTAGAGTTTTACAGTTTAAAAGGTTATTGTCACTTTGAGGCCTTTTATTTATATTTTAATCAGTGGTGCTTTACCAATCATGATTTTTAATGGCAGATTCAGATAACAATCAAATTCCTTTTTTATTTGCCCTGTAACAAGCAAACTAGCCTTAAAAATATCCGTAGTCATTTGAATTTAGAGAAAACCGCTGCATTTCAATCATAATCCAAACAAAGATTCTACACACATGTTGCATGAACAGCGTTTTCTTTATTTGAAGTATATTGTATAATTTTGAGATTTAAATCAAAAAAAGGAATGGTTCGACTGGCCTCGAGGGAGCCAATATTTGGTCCTGGGGCAGACAGCTGGCCGGTGGTGTATAAATTGTGTGTGTAGCGGATGTGGAGTGTGTGTCCGTCAGTGGGTGTCTGTAATCACTGCTCCTGCACGTCTGCTTTAAAGCCATTGTGCTGCCATCTGCGAGTCAGTGTGTGGGGGCATGCCCCCTTTACGACATCATTAAAAGAAGACGTCACAGAGGCCTGATGAAGTGTGTGAGCATGTGTGTGTGGGGGGAACAGATGACAAAGCACAAATGTCCAGTTCACTAGATCCCCACAGCAGAGACGCAGCACCACTTTCATGAAAACTAGATTGTTCTGTTTCATAAAGGTGATAATGATGAGGATGTGAAGCACAAACATGAAGACAAGAGGGACTGTCTTAAAGCATTTGTGAGGTATTTCAGTTAAACAGATGTCAAAATAACCTCTGGCCAGCCCTAAACAGAAGGGGACTGTACTTTGCCAAGTAGGGCATGTTCCTGGATCAGAATGTCTCGTTGGTCCTGAAACAACATTCTTCCCAACGAAAAAACGTCTTCACCCAGTATCTAACCAGATTTCCAGCAAAATTAGGACAGATATGGCATGAATCAATTTGCCTGTGATCGTTTTCTGTAATAACAATATGTTTGGAATTGCAGAAGAATGTTGTACAGATAATTAGATAATTTTTTTTTTTTTTTGAAAGACGTGAGATCACTGACATTGTGTCTAAACTGTAAAAATATCCACATGATGAACGTCTGTAAACATTCACTAAATAACAGAATTTAACACTAAAAAACCCTAATGTACATTACTGATAGCAAAATTATGAATTCAATTTTGTCACGCAGGGGCTACAGCAAATGTCCTTTCACCATAAATTCTATGATAATTTATAGCTTTCAAAATCCACGCATTGATGGTAATTTACAGTGATTTTACATGTAATGCACATTGCCATTTAAAACCTTTAGAGTGAACCAGTAAACAGGTTTTTACTGTAGCATTTACAAACTCTTTTTAAAGTGAAATTTTATAATTTCCAACAAAAAAAACAACAACAACAACAACATATCTTTAATATACATTATGGTAGTGGTTTTAGGTACTTAATTCTGCTGTACGTTTGAATCATTTGTAATAACTGATAAATAATCATAAAGGCTTTAAACAGTAGAAATGCATGGTGAGTAAAATTATTTGTGTAATTATAGAGAAATTTCATGATTAGCTTAATTTTTACATTTTTTTATGTAATCATTGGGTGATATGAGATTCATCTCACGCTCCAGATCTTCCCCCGGATTACTTAATAATGATTATACGATATTTAATGTATTATTGAAATGACTAAATGGAGGTTGAGTTGGGTTGTTGGAGGAATCCTGGATGATTTGGCTCAAGAGTGACAATAAATTTGTTTTGTGATTAACAGGATTAGATGAACATATCTCTCATGATCTTTCATCTCTAACTCAATTTTAAAAGATCAGAAAAATTGCCATGACCTGTAGGAAGATAAAGACGAGTATGTGCATAAAATATGTATGAACTGTAGCAAAGCTTTTGCGAAGCTGGTCTCGGGGTGATTTTCAGTGGATGTATGAAGTCAACTTCACAAAGCTCTAAATGTTCTATTTACACCATCCACTAAATGTTGTCTGCAATAAAGTGTCAGTGCTTATATAATTTATTTCATGTGTGATTTAAAATAAATTTGTTTTCATGAAATGTTTGGTCAAAAAGTGAGTTTGCGATGTAATTCATGCTCATTTTCCAATCTGATCAAACCACTCTTATGATCTAGTTTTGTAAATATTTCATGATTTAAGATTCCACATTCTGCTTTGCATGCATGCTGAGAGCTCTTGTTGATCAGCAATGTCTGTATCTAAATTCAAACAGCGATGCATTTCTGTTAATATTCCTGTCTTTAAACTCTGTGACCTTTCCCATGGGTCATTCATCCTCACCTGACTCACGCAGACATTATGACTGGGTCATGTGTGCTTGCTTGTGTGTGTGTGTGTGTGTGTGTGTGTGTGTTGGCTAGTTTAAAACCCTATTTGGCCATCTGTTTAGACAGCTGTGTGTGTGTGTGCGCACACACATGTGTGTGTGTGTGCGTGCATGCTTGTGTGTGTTGGGGACGATAATTTTTCAATGGTTGGATTTAATACAAATGTTAAGAAATCAGAGTGGCCAATTACCATTACTTATGTACATAAAGTAATCCAATTTAAGGAAAGTAAATGGCAAAATTGCTGGAATGCAAGTTTGTACTTAGATTTTGGAAATAACATCAATTTGCCTGACTAATTACTTCAAATACACATTCAAATTGACTGCCCAATCTCATGAGTCATTTAGTAATAATTGCCTTACATTATAATAATGGCCTAGTTATTCCCTGTCCTGTAATAAGGTATAACCATGAATATATAGGCATTATAATACATATAGTTGGATTTTGTTGATATGTTCACTCTATCATAATGGTTACCAGAACTATTGGCAGGAGGTATTAAAGGCTTCAAAGCTTTTCTCAGGTTTAATCAATCCAGTCTACTGCAAATTATGAATTATGGATTTCAAGACATTCATTATTGCAGTTAAAAAAAAAAAGATATATTATAAGTGTTTCATCATATTAAATTACAAACTTCACCTTTAAATGGCAACCTACCTTTCAAAAGTGTGGGGTAGTGTTTATGACAGAAGATTATTCTGCTCATCATTCTGAAGTGTTTTATATTTTTTTTATATATATTATAGTGTAATTTATTTGTGTGATGCAAAGCTGAACTTTCAGCATCATTACTCCAGTTTTCAGTGTCACACGTTCCTTCAGAAATCATTGGAATATGCTGAATTGCTGCTGAAGGAACATTTTTGATTATTATTAATGTTGAAAATGAACACATTTTCATTCTCAGTGTTGTTTACTGAATGTAAAGTTCAAAAGAATGGCATTATAAATGTCTTCACTCTCACTTTGGATCAATTTTGCATCTTTGCTGAAAAGATTCTCTATTGTTGGCATATGTGACATCATCCCTGTTGTCTGTGTGTTGTCCTCATATAGGAAGGACGAGCCTGTTGAATAATCCTCAACTCGTGTGATGTTGTGTATCAGTAAGGGAACTATCTTCTCAGGCTCAGTTGATGAGCAGCTTATCTCATACTACCTTCCCAAGATGTACATTTAGTTTCACTGAGGATTAACTAAGCTTGAAGTAATCTATGTGATGAACTATATGATTATATAACTGATACATAACTTAACTTATACAGATATAAACTCAAAAGTATTGAGATACAGTATAAACCCAGAATTGTGAGATATTAACTCAGAATTGCAAGATATTAACCCAGGACTGTAAAAAATAAACTCAGAATTTGAATATATTAAATTATCAGATATAATGTAAACTCAGAATTGAGATATGAAATCAGAATTGTAAGAAATAAACCCAGAATTGTAATATATTAAAACAGAATTTTGAGATATTAAATCAGAATTGTGAGATATTACATCAGAATTGAGATATAAGCTCAGAATAGAGATATCAACTCAGAATTGTGAGATATAAACACAGAATTAAAATATAAACTCAGAACTGTAAGAAATAAACTCAGAATTGTAATATATTAAATCAGAATTGTGAGATATTAACTCAGAATTGAGATATAAAATCTGAATTACGAGATATAACCTTAAAATTGTGAGATATAAACTAAGAATTGAGATATAAGATCAGAATAGATATAAACTCAGAATTGTGAGATATAAAATCAGAATAGAGATATAAAGTAAGATTTGTGATATAAACAGAGAATTGAGATATAAACTCAGAATTATGAGTTATAAATAGACAATTGAGATATAAACTTAGAATTGAGATATAAGATCAGAATACAGATATACAGAATTGTGAGATATAAGATCAGAATAGACATATAAAGTAAGATTTGTGATATAAACAGAGAATTGAGATATAAACTCACAATTATGAGTTATAAATAGAGAATTGAGATATAAACTCAGAATTGAGATATAAATTGAGAATAGAAATATAAACTGAGAATTGTGAGATATAAACTCGAAATCGCTCATTATGAACTTAGAATTGCAATGTATAAACTCAGAATAAAATCAGAATAGAGATATAAACTCAGAATTGTGAGATATGAAGTCAGAATTGTGAGATATAAACACAGAATAGCGATATATAGAGATATAGTCTCAAAATTGAGATGTAAACTCATAATAACTCTGAATTGCTAGATATAAACTTAGAATTGAGATGAAAACTCATAATAAAGATAAAAACTCAGCATTATGAGATATAAACTTATTTTTTATTCAGTGGCAGAAAAACGGAATTGTGAGATATACATTTAAAATTATATTATACATGCATGAAATTATGAAGCAAAAAAAACGTAACTATGAGGTAAAGTTGCCATTTTTTTATTCAGTGGTGGAAACTGGCTTCCATCGAAGTCCATGTGACTTGTGCATTACTGTATATAAGCCAATTGATAAGTTTATTGAGTCCATTACTCCAAATGTCAAATTATTTAATTATTTTCTTACTGGATGAGGTATTACTTAAAATATTTTTGGAGCTGCTAAAGCTGTAATTTGTCACATCAAAAAGATGTTCAGCATGTGTTTTGGCCCCCCAATTTATCCCGATTTCCCCTTACTCACATTTAGTGATAATAGCTTGTTCCTTTACACCTCTGTGGGACGCAGATGCTGCTGTTGCCTCGACGATAGTTGCCAAGCAGCTGAGGATGTGCTAATTAGGATTGCAGGAGAGATGATGGGGAGTAGTGGAGGTGTGTGTGTGTGTGTGTGTGTGTGTCTGTGTGTGTGTGTGTGAGAGAGAGAGAGAGAGAGAGAGAGAGAGATTGTGTATGGGGCTGAATGTGTTTTAAACGGCTTCAATCTGTGGACTCTTAATGGTCCCTCCTGGTGTCTTATGACTGCTGGGTTTGTTTTAGTGCCCCAAAGGCTTTTAGTTTGTCCATAAAGAGCTGTATAACAAGGAAGAATAACACAAGCCTGTTTATGTGACTGTTTGGTATTCTCAACCTACAATAATTATGATTAGAGAGTATGTTATTGCACACAATTTTGGCATAACAAGTAGAACTGTCTGTTGTAGACACGAACTACGAAAGTATTTTCATGTTTACATAAGTTACAAAGTATTGTTGAGTGCATATTTATAATTTACATGGATAGAACATAACAATTAAAAAGAAAAGAAACAAACAAACACAAATGAGTACTTTTATTCAACAAAAAAATGCATTACATTTATAGAAACTGACTCTAAAGACAAAAAAAAAATACAATTTCAAGTAATTGTTCTTCTGAATTTTCTATTCATCCAAGAATCCTAAAAAAAAAAAGTATCCACAGGAATATTAAGTAGCACAATTCAATTATTTCTGAATTACTGACTGGAGTAATGATTTTGAAAATTCAGCTTTGATCACAGGAATAAATTACATTTTAATACATATTGAAATAGAAAATTATTATATTATAATAATATTTAAAAAATATTGATCAAATAAATACAGCCTTTGCAAGCTTAAGATTCTTCTTTCAAAACATTTAATTAACAGTAGTGTGCATGTCGCTAAAAATGTGTGATTTTAAACTAATCATAGACTTGAGATAAAACTAAACTTACATTTTCCATCATTTCAATGGGATGTGTCTCTGTTATTAAAGAAACATTAATTTCTTATTTCTGCACTTTATGTCAGCTGTAATTATTTCCAGTCCTATATTTCTCTCTCTTTCAATCTCATATCTTCTCCTGCCATGTTTTTGTATCTCTGCTTCCACCTTTTGTCTCTCTGAGAGAGTTTGTCACTTCTGTCTGCTTGTTGACAGATGTGCAGTCTCAGCTCCTGTCCTGAGAGCCTTTGCCTACGGGGAAACGGCTGACAGTTTCGGAGAGGGCCAAAGAAGTGACGTTGTTTGAGAGTTATGGATGAATGCCTGAGGTGAAAAGGATTTTAAAAGCAGCAGAGATGCAGAAGTGTTCTTAGTTCAGGATGAAACTGAGTGAAAGTGACAGAGGGAAAGGTGGAAGAGAGTTTCCACTGACCTCAGCTCAGATGACTTAGTTTTATTAATAAACTGTAAAAGAGTATTTAGTAGTAGCTATAAACTACAAAAATAATTTGGCTTAGAAATTCGCAAAATCAGCCGTAAGCTTGCACATATTTACTCTATTAATAAAAAAAACGTACAGGACATTTAAAAGTATCGTCTCGGTTACGTATGGTAACCCTCCTTCCCTGAAGGAGGGAACGGAGATGTCATGTCGGTGACCGACGAAATTGGGATATCGCTTCGAAAGACCAATCTACTTTAAGTGTAAACCAAACGAGCCAATGCACACTGGCATGCAATTATTGTTTTTATTAGTTATTGTTAATTATTAGTATAAAAAGGCAGAAGGTGCAATGCATATCAGTTTTTCGCTGAGGAGCCAAGTAGATTGGTCTATCAAAGCGAGAACCCAATTTCATCTGTCACCAATGTGACGTTTAGAGTGACCGACTGAAAGGGAACTTATGTGCAAATAGGCTGCATTTATTTAATCAAAATAGAATGAAAAATAGTAATATTGTGAAATATTATTACTGGTCAAAATAGTCTTTTTTTTTTTTTTTTTTTTTTTTTTCTACTGTTTTAAAACTTAATTTATTCCTGTTATGTAAAGCTAAATTTACAGCATCATCAGCATCATTACTCCAGTCATGATCATTAAGAAATCATTCTAATATACTGAATTAATGCTCAAGAAATTTTGATGAATAAAAAGTTCAAAGGAAAGAATTTTTTGTAATAGTAAACTTTTGTAATAATGTAAAATTCTTTACTGTCAATTTTGATCAATTTACTTTGATATTATACTGAGGGGTTTATATGAATTATGAACACTATATATGAGCAAAATTATAGTAATAGTTATGCTTGCTTAAGCAAACATCATTGGTTTAAAAAAAATGCAGTATGATCTTGGCATAAAAAAAATAAAAAATAAAACATGTAAACCAGTCAAACTGTAAGACCAATATTCTGACAATTGCTAATGTAAGTGATGCTTGAAATTAAAATAAAATACATATAAACCAGCTGACATGACTCATACATTTAGCAGTTTTTATCATAATGAACAAATTTGCGTCAACATTTTTTCCTAAACTTCATGTTTTGTTTTTTTATGTATATTAAATATTTCTAACATTTAAGCCACCAAAACAAAAATACCCTTAAAAAAACCCCGAATATTTCATTTGAAACTATTTTTGCAAGCAAATTTCACAAATAATTGTGAACAAACAGTAACACTGATTTAAGTGCGAAATTCAAATAATATTTTTTGAAAAAATACTTTAAGTGTATGAGAAACAAAATCATTCATGTTTTTTTGACATGCATTTTCACTGAGAGACTGAGAATCTCGGATGTGATGCTGCTAATTTTGCTCAGTAATTCCGTCATCAGAAGGACAAAAAGATTTTTAATAAAGTAATGCAACATTTAACATTGTGTCTTCGTGGGGACACTGTTAGAAGAAGTGCTCTCGCCTCTTTATTGGTGATGTACTCAACAGGCCATTAGGAGGAGACTACAAACAAACGCATGCAGCCCACAGGGGCACAAACTCAGGGTGTGTTGGTAAACAAAAAGAATGCGCAGTGACAGCCGGGCCCCGGGGATGCAGACTGCCGTGTTTGTGTGTGTTTTCTTGAGTCGGTTTCCACTCTTAGGAATGGACTTGCAGGAATAGCGGATCTAGATTGTGTAATGAAGTGTGTTTTTCAGGCATGGCCCAAAACAGAGTTGTCAATGATTCACAGTAATGGACATGGAGATGTACACTCACATGTGATTATAGCAGTCCTACAAACACTGAATGAATGAAAGAAGACTCAGTCTTAAAGTCACGCAAGAACTGTACGAAGTTGTTGCTGCGTCCCAGTTCTGTCGTATGGTTTCCATAGCAATAAATAATGCAGCCCCACTGCAGCATGTTCTCTTTGGTTGGGGCGCCATGTCCCTGAAAAAAAAAAAAACAGGTCAACTCCACCGCACGCCTGCAACTTTGAGGAATCGCACACCTCCTGAAGTTCTTAGAGGATTTGTGAAAACCATTGTGCAACTTGCCCAACTAATCTACACTAATTGTAACCAAAGTTCACTTAAAAAATGTAATGCTGTTCATCGATCAGTGGGTTGGTGGTTTGGAGCCCTGATGGGAACAGTTGAGTGGAAAGGGAACAAGATAAATGAGAAGTTGCGTGACCCATGGAAGGCTGTTTTCATGGTGGACTGTTGTCCAGCTGTTGAAGGGCTTATGAGGAAAGCATGAGTGCTTATGTGCATGGTTTGGAGTGAGATGGAAAGAGAAAACCTGAATGAGGGGAAAAGACCATCCTGTCTTACTGTAGTTTGTGCAATCCAGGGATGATATATATATTTAAGAACTAAATTGAATACATTTTTATCGTGGAAAAATAGGATTATTTAATGTACATTTTTTATTTAATTTTATTTTATTTTTTGCAAAAAAAGTAAACTGCAAAAAAATGTTTAAAAAATCATCATGTACACTACTGGTCCAAATTTTGAGATCGGTAAGATTTTTTAAAGCAGTTAATACTTTTTTTCGAGAAGGATGCATTAAAGTAATCAAATGTAACAACAGTAAAGACATTTAAAATGTTTCAAAAGTTTTCAGTTTTAAATAACTGCTGTTCTTTTGAACTTTCTGTTTATAAAGAAATCCTGAAAAAAAAATTATGTATCACAGTTCCTCGCAAAATTATGAAGCAGCACAGTTGCTTCAAAACTGATTATAATAATAATAAATGCTTCTTGAGCAGCAAATCAGCATAATAGATGTATTTATTTAATTTATTTTTTTGATCACAGGAATAAATTATGTTTTAAAACATTTTGGTAGAGCATTGTGCTATCAAGTGCAACACAAGGTTGGGGGTTCGATTCCCTGGGAACACATGAAAGGTAAAAATGTATAACCTGAATGCACTGTAAGTCGCTTTGGATAAAAGCGTCTGCTAAATGCATACATTTTATTTAATAAAAAAAAAAATTGAGAGGTCATTCACTTACAGAAGTTCACAGAAACAACCTGTTTCTTAAAAAAAAAAATGCAACATGGGTACAAAAACAGGACATTATAAGTGAAATAAGTGAAAAGAAAAATATTCTATATGGCCCCTTAACAATGTGCAATATTAAGATGTGCATTTATGTAGCATTGCATTAGTGTTTTATAGACAACTGAATGAAAGAGACGTAGTGTGGCATGTTTGAGAGTTGGTGATCATGTTAAACACTCAGAGGAAGCGAGAAGACTTTGCATTCAGGGAACAGGGACAGGGGTGTCCCTTCTAATCTGTTCTGTCCTACATAGAACATTATTTTTGACTCCATCAAATGGGACTTTTCGAGCCCCACTTTACCATCTCTGGACCACTTATATAATAGACGGAAAATTAAATGTGCTTAAAACAGCATTTTAGCTATAATTGGATACAATACAGATACGTTAGCCTCGTTTTTCTGTCTTTTTATTTGTATCAAATACAGTACATTATTTGGTCAGTTTTGAGCAAAACAACTAAGTAGTTGTACAGTCAAAAAAAAAATCAACCAGCATGGTTTAAAAAGTGAATTAAAATGTACATTTCTGAAGGATTATTTAGAGAAGACTATTGTTAAGATATACTGTAATGTTATATTGGACTCTCATTGATTCTCATCATGAACCACTGAAAACAGCTAAACCACAATTAAATTCACAGCTTTGGCTGCTTTTTATAGACGCCAGGGAGCTGAGAGAGCTGTCACAGCCTATTTTAGGGATGTATTCAGCGTTGGCAAGAATCTGTAGTAATTATGTCATGTGTTTATTCCAGAGTGAAGAACACTCCACTGCCGGTCAAAGTGTGCTCCACAGCGTTCCAGGTACACATGAGCGGGAAACCGAAGAGCATCACCGTCGAGACCAAACCCGGACAGACCATCGCAGACTTCAAGAAGAGTCGAACCGGATTCACCTTACTGCTGCCCCACCAGTAAAGCCAAGACTTAGGACATAAAACAGTATTTAGCCATTCAGCCATGAAGGGACCATAACTTCCAGATATTTCAAACAGGATTGGATATTTTTGTGCATAAGTGTACATATGCTTGAGTTTGAATAGTTTGTGATTGTAAACACAATGAGGCTGTAGACAGCCTACATTCACACGTGGTTTCAAATACTATTCATATCACATTTCTGGAAATCCGTTGCCCGCGTCACTTTCTCACGCCATGTAAAACGTAACACGCCAGACGCTGTTTGTGGAAAACATGCTGTAAGTTTTTGAAGAAGCAAGGTTGTGTTGTTGCAAAGTCAAGCTGAAAATGACAATATAGAGCTATTCTACGCACCTCTTTTAGTTTTGAGACTTGTAAAATGGAATATAATCCAGCGCGACTGCAACATGTCGTAAAACCGCTTCTGTATTGCGAACTGTGTTGCTGTTATTGTTGTTTTACTGTTTTTATTGTTTGTAGAACAATACAACGTTGTTACCATAGAAACCAAAGCAGATATTTAGTAAAATGAACGAGGGCCACAGAACACACAAATTGGATCTGAACAGTTGCCATACACACAGTGTGGACGGTCAATCATTTAAATCCATCATTTAAGTACAATAAGATACACAGAAATCAGATTTTGGACTGACAGTCTGAGCGAGGCTTTCTACACTTGTTAAAAACATGAATGAAACATGAAAACATCTTGAGCTTGTGTTCACCACAGACCAAATTTCAGCCATTTAGCCAAAAACCCATTCAAAACAGCCGCTGACTTCAGGGCGATGGAACCAGAAGAGCTCAAATACAAGTATTTGACACGTTTTGGTAATCTCTGCAGTAGTCCTCTGTGTTAAACAGAAGGAACGTCTAAAGCAGTTTGTGCTAGTGTGTTGATCATGTGCTTGAAATGAAGATATGCAGCATAAATTATTGTGCCAATCCGCTGTTATTCTGCCGTCCCTCCTCTATTTTTAATTTTGCACATGAAATAGCCATAACGTGTGTCATGTCTTTTGAACTGTGGGCGATAATGTAATAATGGTATTTTATGAGTTCTCAACATTTTAGAAGGAACATTATATAGATACGGCCTTTGCACTTTTCGTAACCTTCTGTATGCAGATTATATTTTTATGTTCTATATGACTGTATTTTTTTCTCAGTGTGTACATTTGAATTGTGGAGATGCGACCAAGAGTATTTTCATGTGCCAGTGCTGTCACTGAGGCAGTACTCTTTCAAAAGGTACTAATACAGTATATACTTCTAAAGTGCAAATATGTATCTTTACATATGTATTAATATGCTAAAATGTACCTTGAAGGGGTTAATAAGGCACAAAGATGTACCTTTTAGCTTTTGTACCTTTTTTGTACCACCCAAGTGACAACTTGTGTACCTTGTTTTTTCTTTTTCTGAGAGTATTGCAGGAGTATTTAACCAAGACCTCGGGTTAAACCTAAAAATATTGTTACTGCTTTGTAGTTGTAATATATAAACAGAGGAGTGATTTCAATACTTATTAATATTTGTCAAATGCTGCATTTTTAAAAGCAGCAACTGAACTGTAATCAAATAATATGATGTTGGTTTATTAAATGCCACATGCAGTAATCGTGTGTTTGTTGTATATGGCAAGGACACAATTGCATATAATGACTTTGGTTTTACAATGGCCTCATAAACCGAACGGCATAAAAACATACTTTTTGAAATGCAAAAAGGTTTCTGTGAGAATTACATTAGGTTAGGGGATATAAAATATGATTAGCAGAGTATAAAAACCATTATGACTATGAAGAGACCCTGTTAAATTAAACTGTGTGTGTGTCTGAAGATCCTCAGTAGTGCCTTTCTGTCGCTCTGTTTTCTGTTTCCTGCTTCCACTCCCCTGCTGCGAGCATCTTTCATCTTTTCTGACACCCCTGTGTTTTCTTTTTTTCGGGTCTTTGTAATTTGACTATTTTTTGACACTTCTTTGCGCGCACCTGTCTGTCTGCTGACGTTCAACTCTGTTTCCGTCTCAATGTGTCATGAGCATGACTGGTTATTGAATATCTAAGACAGTTTTTTTCACACCTTTTACTCGAGTTGTCAGTTTACTTTTGGGGATTTGACATGAAATGTCACAAGTATGAGACACGATACTTGGCTATACGTCACATTCCCTTTAAAAAAAAAAGTATAATAACATGTTCCTATTGGAAACAAAAGCCTGATGTCAAATAGGAGCTTAAACAAGGAGCTTTTTAAGGGTTTTTAAAATAGTGCTTTAAAGAACCCAATGATAAATCAGTCATGTAAAGAACCAATGTAAAGTATATGGTTCTATATGGCCAATTCAAGAACCACTTATGGCAAAAGAATAGCATTTTTGCTTAAACTAAGGTGTTCAAAAGAACCACTGATGAACATTTGTGTGTAGAAAAGCTTTTTAGTTTTAAAAAGTACCCTTAAAACATGAGGAAATGTCAAAGTCTGAAAATAAAGCGAAGCGTCTTGGAAGCTTTTTAGGTCAGTAAGCTCTGCACCAAAGCCATTCTGTGACCAAGTTTGTTTTCCTCAATCTCATTAGTCATGTTTCTAGAGCAAACTGAGTCACAGGCAAAAATAACTATTCCCCCGGCAACAACACCCGCCTTCGACCCCAGCACATGGCAGCAAACTGAGTTTCTCTGATAGCTAATGTAATTATGAATCAGGTTTGAAGCTGACTGGGTCACCGGCTTCATCTGACACCTGGGGTCTTGTTTTTAAAGTTGCCCATCTTGACCTAGTGCATGTATCCGGTTCACAAATGTCGACGCAAACAACAAAATTCCATGGAAAATTATCAGTGCTTTGTGTACACAGAGCTTATTGCTTCCATATAGCCCTGTCCATCCAAAAAAAAAAAAAAAAAAAAACTGTTTCAAAGTTGTAAATAAAACAGACCATTGGAGTCAACCATCTTTTTACTAAATTTCACATTTAATTTTGAAATGTAACTATTTGTTTTCTATTTTGTCTCTCATGTAGGATTTCTAATCTTCTTTATGTGTCATTTCTTTTGCTCATGTTTCTCGGCAGATTGGAGCGAGGCTCATCCAATCACGATGCAGCTGTGGACATGAATTCTCTGATCATTCACTCTTGATCAAAACTTCCAACAATCGTCCTTTTTCCACAGTGACCCTCCTCCAATCAGCCATTTGTCTCAGTGACAGCTCGTCCAATCATCTGGCTCGCTGAATGACAGGGCTCATTCTAATCTATAAAAGAGCCCCTGTTCTCCTGGTGGACTGACATGGAGATTTACACCCAGCGGTGAGACTCAACATCGCTTATGGCAAGATGTCTTATGTTATACATGATACTTGTCCTTTAAAAAAAAAAAAAAATGTTTTACATTATTGAAAAAGAACAAATATAATAACATTTCTGAAGAATCATGTGACTCTGAAGACTGGAGTAATTATGCTGAAAATTCTGTTTTTATCACAGGAACACATTGCATTTTAAAATACATTACAATACAAAACGGATATGTTAAATTGCAATAATATTTCTACACTTATTACTGATTTTACTGTATTTTTATCCTATAAATTTACCCTCAATGATCATTAGAGAATTAGTGACATAACATGAGATAGGGGAACTGAATGTCCAAGTAGATGTTGTTTGCTAACTTTATAGAGCATCACAACACTCTTCATTTCACCTGAAATAGATTCGGATATGACCCGCTGCTGAATATACAGCTTGACAGCACTGCAATTCACATTCCATCTGCTCTTAATGAGAAGCAGCATCCTGTGTTGTCTGTGTGTGGCAGGCCTTACGCCTTCATGATCTGCTCGTGCCCCAGTAAAAAGGGTCTAGTGACGCCGCTAACACCAACCAAAGACTGCTAATGTTGTGTGATTTTAATAAACCTTTAATAAACCTAAATAACCTTAAAAGGAGGGGTGAAATGCTCGTTTTCACTCAATATCCTGTTAATCTTGAGTACCTATAGAGTAGTACTGCATCCTTCATAACTCCCAAAAGTCTTTAGTTTTATTATATTTATAAGAGAAAGATAGTCTGTACCAATTTTTCCCGGAAAAACACGACCGACTGGAGGCGTGACGTGTGGGCGGAGCTAAAGAATCACGAGTGCGAGTAGGCTTTTGCGTTGAGAGCGTCTGGAAGCTGTGACATTACCGTGAGGAAAAAACCATCATCCAAAACAAACCATGGCTAGCAGTCAGATTCAGCCGTTTATTTATGATCCAGAATCAGATCCAGAGGCTGAAATTTAACAAGAGCAGCAGCAACGACGTCTCTATGTGGTATGTACTGAAACTGTATATATTTGCTTAGCGGTTTTGTAAAATGACTAAGTTCCACTTTATGTCTTCTTTTTTTTTTTTTTTTTTTTTTTTTCTTTTTTTAAGCTGTACATATGGAAAGTGCAGTTTGATGACAACATCGCATGTTGTTTACTTGATGTGCTCACGGGCTGATAGTTAAGTTAACAACACAGAGATATTTGAAGCAGTTTTACTCACCGCCTGCGGTTCCAACACACGATCGTGACCCTTTTCCGTTGGGACTGCATTATCCTTAAGAAATAAACGATGTGCAAATCCGTCGTCAAACTGGACCTTGTTTGTAAAGCATCTTCGAAATGCAGGGAACAAACAAAAACACTTGCACAACTCCGTTGATGCTCTGTAAAAATAAACTCCATCCACTGGTCCCTTAATGCTGGTTTTTCTTTGGTAGTCTGTGCAGGGTTGTCTTGCCCTGGCAACCAAAAACACACTCCTTTTGTGACAATTCGCTCTCGCTCTGATCAGTGAATTGCTCTGCTATAAGGGAGCGCGCGCTCTTCCGGCAGAAGTGCCTCAGGACCCATTTAAGGAAATTCCGCTCCATCTAACGTCACACAGAGCCATACTCGAAAAAAACTTTCCGAAACTTGTGACAAACCGGAAGGAGTATTTTTGGAACAGAAATACTCCTTCAAACGTACAACTTAATTTTTGAAACTTTGTCCATGTTTAGCATGGGAATCCAACTCTTTAACAGTGTAAAAAACTCAGTATGCATGAAATAGCATTTCACCCCCCCTTTAAGATTTATGTTTGGAAATCTGCTTTGCACTGTTCACAGAGCACGTTCTTGACAGGTTGCCATGTCCACTTATTATAAACAGTTTGTATGTGAACTCAAGTACAGAGTTCTGTTGGATACTATTATGTTCAAGTTCAATACTCAATCTCAGAAGTGATGAAATTTTGGTTTCGTTTTTAGTTTCTTCTGGTCTGTTAGTCTCTTGGTGAAAATAAAGCAGTTTGAATACATGGCCTTGTCTGTTTTGTGACCACTAAAGATGAAGTTCTGTTTTCAGTGCTTTAACCTCGACTTTGAAGTGTGAATGCTTTAGTTCTCTTCATCGCTCAATAAAGTCAGAAAAACAAGCACACAATAACACATATGTAATACACACGAGTTAGAAAATGCTACAATGAAGAGAGTCAAGTTAAAAGCCAAGTAGAAAGCACAGAGTGTTGCACAGAACTTGCACAATAATAAATAACCACCAGAACAAACTTTCCTGAGGTGCTATTATTTGAATTATTATTTATTACAGAAGTGAATATGTGAACGAGCAGCTGGTTGCTGAGGGACGTGCTTTGATTCAGGGCAGCCATCTGCAGCGCTGGGCCGGCTGTGCTCCTGTGAACCGAGGCCGTTTCATTCTCAGATCAGATTTATGGCCGCACACACACTCACTGCACAGACAGCTGGGCTGGCCTCTGTATATCATATGTAACAGGAGCACATTAGCAGTGTATCTCACACATGCTGAGGAGAGTGAGGTTAAAGACAATAAACAAACCCAACAGGTGCACAGATTTGTTACTGTGTAGAGTATACTGTATGAGCCACTAATAAATGTGGCTACCAACCAAATCAAGAGAAATGCTTGTGTTCAAACAAACACTGTTAACATCAACAATGTCATCAACCTCAAAGCTAAAAGGAAATGCAAAAAGTAAATTACATTTTGCATGAAGAAAACAGTTGGTTATTTAGAGTTGTGAAATTTTTCATGATGATGTAACACATAAAAACCCCAGATTCTCAATGCCACATTACAGCTATTTATTTGCTTTTTTTAATGTATTTCCATTTTTTTTCACCTCTATGATAAAATTGTGTTCTTCAATTTGCTATAGTGATACAATCTTCTTATTTACAGTTTTTATCTGTCGGTTTGACCATTTTCCCCCGAAGAAATGTAATTGCTCTCAAAACACAAACTTATCTTACCCAAATAGTTTAACTTTATACTGTAAAATGAAGTTTTGCAATTGTTCTAATAATGCTTTTATTAAAAGTAAATAACATTGAATCTATAGGTTGGTTCTCTATTGATTATAAAACCTAGTTGTAGATGCACAAATACACTAATGAAAATACATGTTTATTGCAAAGTTCTTCAACAGAAGTTTTATTATATATATATATATATATATATATATATATATATATATATATATATATATATATATATATATATATATATATATATATATATATATATATATATATATATATACACATATTTCATATTTTTTATGAAATAGAAAACAAGTTATTCGGCACCTATCATCCATGTATAAAACGAATTACCCCTTTAAACTTAATACCAACTTTAGTAGCAATAACTGCAAACAAACACTTATACACTTATACACTGTGCTCTCAGAAGATGTAAACTGACAAGCCTGTGCATTGAAGCACTAACATGAGTTTCTGTGCATTGAACTTCTAACATATTAAAAACCCCATAAATATCCCATAGTGAAAGCTATAAATATTTTACACATAATACTTTAAACGTACTTTATCATAATGTATAACAGTTTATTTACTATTTAATATTATATATATATATATATATATTGTTTTTGTTTTTACACATTGCATAGTAACAAGTATTTAATGGAGAAATGAGCTTTATTGACATGACAATAACATCATGATGCAAACAATTTTAATGGCAAAAAAATAGGCTTAATTTTCTTTATGCAAAATACTATTTTATGATGAAACAGAATCATTCTTTCATCGAAGAATTTGCTTCATAAAATCAGTAACAAAGCACAGACATATCATTTGAATACTTTATTAAATAATTATAATCAAACTTAAAAAAGGAAATTCCACAGCTCGAATGTCACATTTAATATATATATATATATATATATATATATATATTAGATATTTCAAGTTTTTCAAACAACAACAGCATCACTCTGTGAGCTACAATATATCCATGTGTATTATTCAAAACTCCCTGAACCGTATTGTGCCGATAAGAGCACGGGAGGTTTCAGAAGCTACACCAAGGCTGATGGTGGTTTCAGAGAGTTCAGGAGCTAAATGACCAAAATCGAGAGAGGTTTTGTGCCTAGTTAATGAGCTTAGTCCAAAATAAACCAGTTAGACTTGCTCTCTGAAAGGCCTCCACCAAAGGACTTTGTGGCACAGCATATTGTTCACCTGTTTAAAGATGTCAAATAAAGCTGATAGATAGTAGAAAATAATTAATGTCTGGCAAAACCAGAATACCATTTGTCCTGAATAAGAGTCATCATCTATCTGGCAAAATGACTTATCGTAGTAAGTTTTTTCTGTTAATTTTCAGAGCAAAGGTACCCAGTACGTAAAAGTGCACAGAAGAAGCTGTCACTGAAACCACATCAAAAACCACAACGCAAACAGAAGTCTGAAATTAACAATTCTTATACTGCTAACATACGGTTCCCCGAACCTGGGATGAGCTGACAGGATCTTTATCAGTACAAAAAATAATTTGAATTAAAATAAAAACCCAAAATGAAACATTATAGAATTTCCTTCATAAGATGAAAACGAACAATATATATATATCCATTTAAAAAAGTGTCAAGTTGACATGTACACCACCACAGTAGCAATTCCTGAATGATATACATGCATTTTATATTGTTACACGCAACATATTTACACCGAACTAGATATGTTTCTGTATTAAGACTCTACACAGCTTTTCTTTTGTATTCTACATACATTTAGCAGCATTGAACACACTGATCAATCTTAGTAGCCGTAACTCATAGAGAAACAGTGTTCAGCAGAGTCTACTTTAACATCCAGATCCTGAGTGTCCATCGACATGTCGCGGTGTCTTAATTCAGTAGTCTAAATCTGGAAAACCACATGCCAGTTGTCCCTTCCAGGAGTTCATGTCTGTTTAAAGACACTTTGTTGGAAAATCCATAGGGATCTGAGGTCTCTCTGTGCTTGTTTTGTCACATTAAAAATCTCCATGTACAGCAGTCAATGAAGCATTTGAGGTGTAACATGGTCGTGTGTGCAAGCGCATCCTTCAAAGGTGTTTCCACATGGTTTCAGGTCCATTTGATTGACTGGCAACAGAAGAAATGATCAAAACAGTAGCATTGACGCGAGTGGAAAAATGGCTCATGGTTATGATTATTCTAGCCTGAGTAAATCAAAGTTTCTGTCTCTATAATCAACCCTTTTGTGAGTGGTGGCTTTCCTTGGGTTGCTGTCTTGTGTTTATAAGTGTGCTTTAACCAAAGCGATATTCAGTATCGCTAAGGTTTAGGGAAAGCGTTTCTAATCCAGATCAAGGCACAAACGTTTCACATTTGAAATATTTATCAGCATTCATCAGAGCAAGTATGGAAACTAGAATACTTGCTGCCTTCAAAATATTTCATAATTATGAGATGAATGCCACTACGATGTCATAATTGCTTTCAAGAGCAGAGGCTGTGTCAATGACTTTATCATTTATAAACTGTATACAGTTTAGTGTTTATACATTTTCCATAAGCTGATGGGGATTAGTGTTAAAGGGAATGAGTAATACATTACACTTCCTACTAAAAAGCAGGAAATTCCCAAATGACTTGAAGGCAGCAAATATTCCAGAGATATCCGGTACACATGGGTGAGAAACAATGGAGAAACAGTTGTGGCAGTGGCGAGCCAGACAGGAGAGTGTGAGTACAAACCGTCCTAGCAGACTAGTTCACGTCACACAAGCCCATTGCTAAGGCTGCGCACGATAGCTATGCAACAACGGTGCTCTGTCAGCGCTCTCTGTACACAATAAGGCCAAACGAAATCACTTTAACTGAGGCAAGGAAAACAAGTGATGTGTTTGTGAAAGGCGAGAAGGATGGGGGAATCTCAGTGGATCAGGAGGGATATTAACACCCTATAGTCTGTGGCCACAAGTTCCTGTAAATAACATCCTCTCCTGAGGCTGAAATGGAAACGACTAGAGGCTGAAATTGAAATCTGTAGTTCCTTCGTTCCTTATGCAACTGTCTTCCCTGCTGTTCAGCAAGGTAAAGTTTCGGAGCACGACTAAGCAGTCTGCTATTAAGCCTGCTACAAAATCGAGGAAAACAACGAGTGAACGTGGTCTTTTGTGTGTGTTCTCTTTATATCAGTGTCTTCCTGTAGTATTATGGCATACAAATAAGCTAAAGGTCTTATAAAAAGTTGGATATACATAGATATTCTTTTTTATTGACAAAGCATAAAATAAATGAAATATAATGAAAAAATAAAATAAAAATAAAATAAAATAAAATAGACCAAGTGAGTCATCAATATTTATTTTATGTTTTCTTGGAAGGGAAAGGCTGTGAATTTTACATTTGTATATCTGC
Organism: Carassius auratus; assembly: GCF_003368295.1. Classification (NCBI taxonomy): domain Eukaryota; kingdom Metazoa; phylum Chordata; class Actinopteri; order Cypriniformes; family Cyprinidae; genus Carassius; species Carassius auratus. The sequence goes on from NC_039298.1 coordinate 151,175, forward strand.
TAAAAAACTATTCTGCCAGCTTATTGGAGGAGCATTAGCATTTATTTATTGAATAACAGACTACAGTTAAAATTATATCCAGTACTTTCCATGTGCTTTAGCATGTTAGTCAACACATCAAATTAAGTGTTATTTTAAAGCATGACAAAAGATTATTAAAACATTATTTAAAATGTACTTTAAAGTAAATTTTTCATTTGACATGTTTGAAGTTTACTTAATATATATATATATATATTTTTTTTTTTTTTTTTTTTTTTTTTTAAGATTTGATGTACAGTACAAGTCCGCATTCAATTAAAATTAAGCGCACTTCGTTTTCACAAGGGTAAACACTTTTAAATAAGTGAAACCTTGGCTTTTCCTTCAAAAAAAAAAAAAATAAATAAATAAATAAATAAATAAATAAATATATATATATATATATATATATATATATATATATATATATATATATATATATATATTAAGCAAGTGCTTCACAGTCCTGTTTTTATGTGTTTTTATATAACATCTGCGCAGTGCACAGTCAAAACACAAGATGTGCCGTTCCTATTAGTGTTAGCAAGAGAAATCTCATCTGATCTGAATGGCATGTTGTTATTGTGGCACTCTACTCAATTGCTGGCAAGGATTAAAAGTGGATTATCGCTTCAGTGTGTGGGAGAAGGTGCATGCATATGCACGTGCGTATCAGTGCGTTTGCGATTACAAGCCTAAAAATGTATGCGTAGTGGTTACAGGTCGTTTGAGCGTCTATGTGAGAGTTTGTGGGCTGAAATATGCGTTTAAAGTTGGCTTTTGCGTGGGAACTGGAGTATGGCGCCCATGGCCCTGTCTTTAAACGCTCCAATAAGATTAACGAGTGCTTGCCGTGCCACATGCTCTGTTCCTGCTCTTCTGCCTGAGCGCTGACACCTAAAACCCTGACCCACAGAAGAGGGCAACTGTTGTGTCTGCATGCGTATGCGTGACTGTCAGTACGCATGTTTTATCTATTACACGTTTTATAATTTTTTTGCAAGAGGTTTCAGATGCGGAATAGGTTTTGATGGATGATTACAAACTATAGACTTGGACGTAATGTGCACTGATAAACACTACATAATAAGTGTTTTAGGAAAGTAAATAGGGTCAATTTGATCAGTGATTTCACAAGTAAACAACAGTGATCTAACAGCGTTCAAAGAATCATGCCTCTTTGTTCGTTTCCTTCATTATTTGAAGGGAAAGGATGTATTCTTATACATTCATTCAAATTTGACACAGGTTTTCAATGACACTCAGACGCAGGACAAACAGGACAGAACATACACTAGTGTATTTGGCCTACATTGCTTAGCCAATCAACCTATACTGCTGGATAGCAAGCAGACGCATTGAGAACTGTGTGTGTGTGTGTGTGTGTGTGTGTGTGTGTGTGTGTGTGTGTGTGTGTGTGTGTGTGACACTAATCTGTTAATCTTGTTAAAGCCATTGCAGCCTGTGCCCCAACTTCCAGCACATAAAATAAAGAAAGGACAACATGATAACCAACAGCTGTTGATTCTCACTGTTTGATTCGCCCATCACACACACACACACACACGCTCCCACTGAAATGCTCTTTGTTGGATGGTTTCTGTTCCAGTTTCTCTCAAACTAAATGTCATAAAGGTAGAGGAACTGAAATGTTAAGTAAAGGAATCATAGCTATTTTTGAAAAAGGTTGGTTTGACAACAACGCAACGAACAAACTACTATGCAGATTGAAAGTCTATCCCTTCCTTTTGATGTTGATCCTTAAATTATGACTATATTTCATTTTTAAGATTGGGAAATTGAATGAGAAAGGACAAAGTTGGGAACGCCCTTTGTTTACACACACACAAATGGGTTTGTATTGACATGACAGAAAAATCATTTTGAGTTCCACAAACAACCTTTTACTGAACGATTTACAAACAAACCATTGTTTCTCATTATAAATAACATTTTCATAACCTGAAGAACCTTTTTCCACTTTACAATCTTAAAAAAGGTGTTTTTGCAGTGATGCCATAGAACAGGGGTGTCCAAGCTAGTTCCTGGAGGACCACTGTCCTGCAGAATTTAACTCCAAATGTCTGAAACAGCAAATCAAAGTCAGCCAACTCACTAGAAACTTCCAGGCAAGTGTGTTGAAGCTAAAATCTACAGGACGTTGGCCCTCAAAGAGCAGGAATGAACATAACACAAACCATTTTCGGTTTCGTAAACACCAAAAAGACTGTGTAGTTCAACAGTTCGACCAGCACCAAACCAACATACACCAGCCTGGACATTCTCACAGATCTAAGCTGATCTACTCAGCAGAAATATGTTGCTTCTGAGTCTTGCAGAACGGTCAAAAACAAGGCTCATAATGTTAGGTGACAAGGCGTATGAAGGGGGCCAGAATGATGGAATGACGGTGTGAGATGTTGAAGCTGTCGCATTTGTGATGACTATTCGCCTCATGCTTCTTTTCACCGATCCAGAACTCTAGCGTAGTCCTGCAAAGCGCAGCCTCCTTCGCTCTTCAGATCGGCAAAGACCTGCGTGAAGAAGTGTGGGTCTGCGTTGATGCGCAGCATCTTGGCACTGGTGATGTCAATAATGGCTAGGCAACGGTCCCAGAATGCCTCTTTAGCCGCTTCCACCAGGAAGGGCTTGAGCGGGTACGAGATCTCGTTCCCCATGTAGGAGTACGACAGGTACAGGCAGGTAAGAAGAATTGCTTGGAGATCATGCTCTGAAGACACCACGTCACCATCCACCACATCGCGGCACAGCATGTACACAAACACCACGTTGGCCGGCGTCACGAAGGCCTGGTCCTGCCAGCCCTGGAGCAAGAGTGAGCGGTCCACAGCGCGGAGCCACAAGACCGGATCGGCGGGGGAAAGGTGCTTGAGCCGATAGCAGCGGCTACACAGAAACTCGCCCAGGCAGCGGAGCAGCTCGCTGGTCGAGGCCTGGACGATCACACGCTTCGGTGAGGAGGTGCAGGTAGGTGCGATCTTCTTAACAGAGGAAATCTGCTGCGGTTTGCCGTATCCCACACCCAGCCCTACGCCCAGCCCCAGCCCCGCAGGACCATCATAGCTAGTGAGATTGGCGCAGGAGAGAGACTTCTTCACATTTTCACGGTTGAGGTGCAATACCGCATCCTTCTGGTAGATGTTATTGTTGTTGAGAGGAGCCCCGACGGCCCCTTGACCTCCAGGATAGGCTTTTTTGGACTCGCCCCGCTTTTTGGTGGAGGCCACCAGGCGTTTCCAGGTGAGAGCGGGGAGGAAGATGGAGTGGCCGCGTTTGAGGTTGCGGTCCTTTTGAGTGTTCAGCGAGCGGCTGCTCAGGCTCGGGTAATGGCTTAGAGAACTGGGCCGGTTCTCATAATAACCCGGTTTTCGAGGACCCGGAGAAAGCGACAGTACGGTACCCATGAGTCCACCGAGGTGTTGAAGAGACCAGTTGTGTGCGTTGATGTGGCTCAAAACTTAAGTGCGTGTGCCTCACTGTTTGAGATCTGGAAGGTCAAGACTGGGCTGATGAGGAGCATGGAAGAGTTCCTGAGAAGAGTGTATTTAGAGCATTATAATAAATAAGTGACAACTTTAAATGATAGTTAATGAATGTAAATTCATAGAAATAGAGAGAAAAGCATCTGGCATGTATTGTTTTGGGTAACCCAAATGAACAAACAATTAAAACCTTTTGCATTATTTATATTGGTAATATCCATTTATAATTATACAGTACTAATTCTTAAACTTATTTATTCATTCATTCACTCACATATGTATGTATTTGTTGCCTTTAAGTACTATTTTGCTTAAGAGAAAAATATATGAACACATTTTCTTTTTATATTTTTGTCAAGGATGCATGCTACTTGTAATTATTTAGCAACATGTAAAACAATGACAAATATATTAAAGATTATCTGTCACTATTTCACTCTGTTAAATAAGTCTGTTTGTCACATTTACCATGTTAACTCGAATAGTTCACCCAAAAATGAAAATTCTGGGTAACACTTACAATAAAGTTCTATTAGTCAATACTGGTTAATGCAAATTCAAATCCTGCCATCATTTATTCTGCGTCATATTGTTTCAAACCTTTCTTTTTATCTGTGGAACACTGAAAAAAGCTAAATACTGGCGTGTTCAAGTAAAAAAACAACAAAAAAAAACAACAAAAAAAAAAACATAAATATGCATAAAAATGTCATAAAGGTTTGAAAAAATGTTATATTCTGAGACTTCTAAAGTCATGCAATAGTTTCATGTGAAAAAAAGGATTTAAATATGTTTAAATTTAAACATTCAGAATCTTAAAGAAATTTAATTCATGATACTTGTCCTTTGATATTCTCAGTGTAATTATAATATTTTACGGAGAATTAATATTTGAGTTGTGAATGATTCACTTTTGAGACTGTTCTTTCTAATGAAACAATGAATTCAATGACAAGTTCACAAAATTGTTCTGAATTATTTGTTCACACATCTAACTGATCCGTTCGACTCACTGACGACAGCTCATTGGAGGTGAATATAAAAATTATACAGTGACTTCAATTTCAGTCTGTTCAAATAGCTAGTTGTATATGAACTAAATTTGCTAATGTTTGCAACTAGATCATTTTATTTTATATTTGTGTCTGTTTTGAAGCTTGAAATACTGAGAGTCCACATTAATTTCAAATGCACTGAAAACAAAGTTTGAACCGCACAATATTAAAATTCCTCCACAGAAGAAAGTCAGAGGGTTTGGAACAAAATGAAAGTGCTAAACCAAAATTTGCTTCCCAAATACTTGAAAATGTTCACCTTCTCACTCAAATAGTATAATTTTTAATGAAAATTGCATTTAATTATAAAAACAGAAGCATTTTCACAATTTTTTTTTTTTTTTTTTTTTTTTTTGCATAGATTAGTGCTGTAACAATTTTGTAGACATGGTATTATTTTACTCATTATGTCAACTGAGTTCCTTTAGAGACCAGGTCAAAATCTGACCCATTTAACTTAGACTAGAGGGTCATCAGAACCACTAGCAGACATGTATCATTCAAAACCCTACAACAGCACTCAATTAAACAGTTTTATTGCAGTGGCAACTTTACTAACTAATAAAAAATATGTTTTTAAGTAGGCAAGTACCTTAATTGGAATTCCATTTTAACTTTTTGTTTTTTTTAAGAAAAGTGACTGTACTCTTTAGGTTACCGTGGTCGAGTGTCATTAAGGGAGTGCTCTGCTCACCTGTTCGGGGGCGCGCATCAGGTCAACCCTGCGGCTTCACTGCGTCCCGCACCTCACACACGCGCGCGCGCGCTCGAACGCATTAATGTTTGCATTAAATCCGTCCTTTAACGAAAAATCGGTCAACAGACTTAACTTGAGCGCATCCAACAGGATCTCTTCTCGGTGTCTGCTCGAGTTACAAACAAAGTCCCTGATGTCGTTCCTGCTTAAATGTGTCCATTATCCAGAAACGCTGCTCGTGAAGTGTCCTCATTTGGACGCGAATGAACTTGAACGGGAGGATTTACACCATATCAAACTTTCATGACAAAGCAGTTCCATCCCTCATAGTCCGGTTTATGAACTTTGCACAAACAGCTGATGTGGTTCGAGCATATTTAGGCTGGTTACAAGAAAGCACGTCAAAAATCTATATAGGCTATCCAAAGACGCACTTGAGCACATAAGCATGAGGGTGTGCTGACAGCAGGAGGAGTTTGTGCTCTGGTCCTCTGTGCTGCACATCACTGTGTTCAGCAGAAGCTCCTCCTCACGACATGTGACGCGCCGCTGATATCATCCCTTTCACTGCACACAGCAGCTCTGTACACACACAGCAGCACGTGCTCAGGATTCAGACACACATTTGACAAAACATTTGGATAGTTAAATCACACTTAATATGGTTTACTTCCATTTGATTTTATAATAAAATCTCAGATGGCATCTACAAACAACTTTTGTTGGAGTCAGCATTAATGAATTAATTTATTTATTCGTTCATTTATAACTTTCTGTTAGTGAACGAATCTTGAAATAAATGTATCACACCATTAAAAAAAAAAAAAAAACTTTTCATATTCTTGAATGATTTCTGAAGGATCGTGACACTGAAGACTGGATTAATAATTATGCTGTTACAGTAATTCAGCTTTGCATCACATGAATAAATTACATTTTTAGATATCTTCAAACCAGAAAAAAAAGTATATTTTTTTAAATATTGTATTTTCTATCAAATAAGTGCAGTCTTGGTGATCGCTTACAGTAACAGCGTAACTTGGAATTGCAAAAGTGTTGCACAGAAGTGATTTGGACGCCGGGTATAAGAGTTTTTTCTCAGAGCTGACATTTTTGTCCATTTAGTGGTGACAGCACATGCTTCCCTTCAGCGTAAAAAGGATTTATGACCAGGGGATCAATAAATAGAAATTAATATTTGTGCAGTGTGTCAAACACTGAAAATACATGAAAGGTGCAATTTGCAATGATAAAGGGTCTGTGAATATAATCTCTCTATATAATCTCTATATAGTCTCTCTGTTGGTCCACAGACCAAATGTCCAGCCATTTCTCCTCCTGGTGGTGATAGATCGACTGGATGGAAGGGAGAGATGAGTGCGTGTGTGTGTGTGTGTGTGTGTGTGTGTGTGTGCGAGAGAGAGAGAGAGAGAGAGAGAGAAGAAGAACATAGTAGGGTGAAAAGTGGACTTTATTATAATGTCATTAAAATTAATTAAATTAAAAGCACTACACTAATTTTGATGTGCTAAAATGCTAACACATATGTAAAGTACAGGGGTTTTAAACACTGACTGAACCTTAGTTTACACTATGGCAAGACAGTGACACAGTTGTGACCACTGAATTTGCAATCTCAAAGCAGCAAACAAACTCTGAAAGAGATGCTGCTGATGCTATTTTCTGTTGGTTGTATTTTACATTCAGTTGTATGCTGCCCTCTAGTGGTCAAATGCAAGAAAGTCTAAAAGACTATAGGCTGTGACTTTGATTTGAACTCCGCTGGTAGAAGACCCCTACTTTCTCTGCTCTAAAAAGGAGAAATTACAACTGACATCAAATAGCATGACCATGTCTTATTATTGAAATTGTATGAGAAAACATTAGATTGTTTTTGAAAAGCTGTTGAAGTTTCATGTTCCCCTCTGTTTGATTTGCTGTTTTGGGCCCTTTGAAACTTGCTCTCTGTCCAAACAATTGGATAATTTCCTTCTGTTGACCAATATGTGAAGAAAAAGATTTTCCCACTTAGACCAATAGAAACCAATAGAACAGAATTTGTGTTTTTCATGGCATATAATTCTAGGATGAATAGTGGTACCTGCACACTTCATTAGGTAAAGGAATATATTTTATAATCTACAGTTTATTTTGAAATCTGGGACACTCTTTTAGAGAAGCTTCTATCACTACAATTTATGCAGTTGAAGCATGTTTGACCAAAAGTGAAAGCATGAATGAATAACAGAGTAAACGAATGAGAGAGGAGAAAACATCAGTATATAAAGTTCCCATCTTTATATGCTACATATTAAAGGGCCATAGATATTGAACGTAGGTCTATACACTGTCACAGTTTGTGTAATCTTTGTGGGTCCAGTGAGTATGTGAAAGTGATTTTGTAGTTCTTTTAAACAAATTGCTTGTTAGAATGCTGTATATGAAATTTAAATAAGATAATCTGATTTGATTCACAAATCAAATGTATTTGCTTATACTGCTGCGGCTCCTTCTTGCAGCACACTGCATGGCAAATAAGTACAGCCCTGTCCATGGTACTGAAATGAACAAAACTTCACAGTTAGTCTCTTTGGATTAAAGAGGCTTTGTATGGAACAGGGCGGGAAAACCGTGCTGAATCACTGAATCAAGACATTATGGGGGTTTACAATGAAACACGACTATGCATATTTTTCATGGACAAACTTATTTTATTGCAAGCCGTCAAATTCGCAGACAACTTATTTACCACTTCAAACACACATATATACAAGCACACAGTAAGACGTAGCTTCTTGAGATGAGGAGATGCTTATGTCCTCACATTCATCTGCTTCTGGTACAGAATAAAGTCATCTGTGATGGAATCTGTGCAATATAAAAAAAGTGAGTCAATCTGAGACACCCAAACACTGATTTTGAGCTGCATACAAAAACACAGACAACTGTCAAACTGATCCTCAGATACTTCTCAAATTATGCTACTTACCATTGCATCTATAGCTGATATTAGACCATATGACGTTCTCCTGAGAGAAACAGAAGACGCCCAGCCGCCCTCCTCTCATAGTCGTGTCAATCACGACTCCTGAATCTGCCACTAGGGCTGTACCTTCATACAATCTCAATCTACAGCACAAATATAGAGAATCCAGTCAGAAAAAGTTCTCCAAGATTTAGTAGTAACAGATAAACATTGCATGTTTTGAGTATCTCTTAAAGTTTAAAGTCAGAATAGCTCTCACCGTATGTAGCCCACCTGTGGACGGTGAGTGAGGTGCCATCGATAGGACGTCCTGTCCTTCCAGCCCACATTTCTTGGGTCCTTCCAGAGCAAAGTAACTTCCCCAGGTGTGTCTCCTGTGTGCCACAGGGCATTACGCAGATACTCACCAGGACCTGTCCGAGACTTCACTGCCTGGATGAGTGAAACGGCACAATTGTTTTCAGCATTGAAACCACTATTGAAACCAGGATATTAGAATGATTCCTGAAGGATCATGTGACACTGAAGACTGGAGTAATGATGCTGAAAATTCAGCTTTGATAACAGGAATAAATTACATTTTAAATGACTCGATCCCATTATTTTTCCTCCAGATTCCTGTCTCACATTCTTAAAAAGTGCTACACATTGTACTTTTCCTTTATTCACTGCTTTATTCACCTATCACAATAATGTTATTTCCCTGCTTTGCTTTTCTCAGCAAATATTCACATGTAATTAAGATGAACCTGCATATGACGTGTATAATTCAGTTACATATTTTAATCGATTGACAGCCTTCATTTGAATTTATATTTTGCGTTACTCTCACCTTAAGCTGTAGTCCAGGCTGAGCTGAGGCTTTGAAAGGTAAATTCTGCCAATACGTCTGTTCTGTCTGTTTCCACATCACCACATAGAAGCTGGAAGAGTCCTGATAGCCAAAGATGAAGCCCACGTAATCGTCATCAGTGGCCGTGTTCACGTGGATTGTGCCCTCAAAATCGACACCATTAAATGCTGTGTAGCCTAAATAAAAAAATAAAAAAATAGTTAATACAGCCATTGAGACACAGAGATGTCTGTCAGCCTGCTGAAGTAGAAATAAATGTAAAAGACACATAGAAATTTTATTGAGTCTCTATGAAAATGTGTTTAGAAACATACCCACAGCCAAACCAGGGTCGCTGTTCATGGTCTGCACAATCTCCATTCCCTAGAAAAACACCAAAGCTGTTTTATAATTCCTCACAGACTTTCTCTCCAGTGTGCACACAAATATAGTAAAAGCTCAGAGAATAGCTGATAAAATAAAAGCCTAAAATTGTAATTATTGTAAATGATAATCTGGGTTTAATGATAACCTTATTTACTACCACCCAATTGGGGTCGATCTGAGTGTCTCCTTCTGGGTCGAGAATGACCGTCTGGAACGCCCTGAAATCTGTCATAGTGACCTCTGCATTTTCAGGGCACGCATCCAACAAGTCAGTCACTTTATCATTGTCAAAGTCTTTCTCACACATGTCTCCAACTCCATTGGCTGATGTGAGAGAAGGTACAAAACAAACATGTTAATTTCTAAATTGAATCAGTAAGACAATAAGAATACAGTATGTAACAGAATATGTAAGGTGTATTTGGGAAATTATACTAGTATACTGGTTACTGCATATAATTACTGCATATAATATATATATATATGTTTTTTTTTTTTTTTTTTTTTTTTTTTTTTAAATAACAAGTTTGTATGGTCCAGATACAATCTCAGAAGTAAGTTCTTTTTTTTTTATCAAATATTGTGTAAAAACTCAAACTTCATTACCTCCAGAAGTCAGAGATATTACTTTTATTAGTATGCTGGTATGTTTTCCAAAAACAAAGAATTACGCATCACACCATCAGTATCTTTTTGGTTGGGGTTGGGAACAAGTCTGCAGTTATCTGGGCCGGGAGGAAGGATATCTGGAATTCCATCATTATCATCATCATTATCACACTCGTCCCCAATGCCATCATTATCTGAGTCCAGCTGAGAACTGTTAGGCACTTCAGGACAGTTATCCCGCTTTCCTGATATCCATCACCATCCCTGCACACAGAGAATCTTTTTCAATAGTCCTTAAATTAATGAATGACAAGCAGATTTTCCTGAGTAATGAATCTCACTGCAATAAGAATAATGGAACTGACATAAATCGAAAGGAAACTAACTTAAATCAAGTATAACACTTTAAGAGAACAGTGAAAATCACTACACCTGTTCTTATGTAAAATAAGTATTTATTTACACAAGTACTTACATGTCCTTGTTTGTATCGCATACATCTCCCACCAAATCATTGTCCATATCAGACTGCAAAAACAGCAAAAAACGGAAATGAGTCATTAAATTCATATTTGAAAAGCAGCGTTGCTAGTGCCACTATTGTTTATGTCTTTTAAAAATAATTATGGAAGAAATCTTGGTACACATAACAGCTTTCATTCAAGTGCTCATCTCTTGTTAGCTTAAAAACAGAAGTTAACCCTAACCTGAGCTAACATCTAGGTTACTGGGGTGCCACAAGGTTCAGTGCTTGGACTTCTGCTTTTCTTGATATACACAACCTCACTGGGCATTAACATGAATGCTACTTCTATTATGGCTCCTACAAAGATGACACAAAGTTTTAAAAGTGAAAATGACATGAGGCCAAGTATGGTGTCCCATTCTCAGAATTTGAGCTCTGCATACATATGCATTTAACCCATCCAAGTACATACTGTATACACAGCAGTGAGTAGTGAACGAACACACACAGAGTGGGCAGCCATTTTTGCTGCAGCGCCAGGGGAGCAGTTGGAGGTTCAGTGCCTTGCTCAAGGGTCTCATCACAGTCGTGGTATAATTCCAGCCTGATGACCCCACTATCTCAGCTTCTATATCTTCTTGCCTTTTTTTTTTAAACATCTCAACCTGTATGAATGACTTTCAGCTTTATCCTTAAAAGCACGCCCTCTTCACTTCCCTTTAGCATTATTCAGCTCTCTTTGTCTAACCTGCAATGGATCGTTGACCTCAGGACAGCTGTCGCATGCGTCACCCACACCATCTCCATCTCGGTCTATCTGCATGGGGTTGGGTATCTTAGGACAGTTGTCCAATACGTTAGGGATGCCTGTAAAAAAAATAAAGTGGTGAGAACAAATAATGTGGTACAATGCCGTAAAACCACAGAACATTTAAAAGTGAATTGGACTGACCATCTCCATCAATATCATTGTCACAGATGTCTCCCTTGCCATTGCCATCAGTATCAAGCTGATCTCCATTGGGAGCGTTTGGGCAGTTATCACAAGCATCGCCATAGGAGTCTGTGTCAGAGTACTGCTGGTCCTTATTAGGTACCAGGCGACAGTTGTCCTGGATACATGCAAAATTAAAATAGCTACTGCTTAGAATCTGCCCCATGGACAATTTATTCCTAAATAATAAAAAAAAAATACATTTTCAAGTCGAAGTGAAAACAGTTTGGCACTGAATGCTTATTTCTCAAGTATTTTAAAAATTCTTCATCACTTGATCAGTAACCTCAACATTTTTAATTCCATCTCCATCTGCATCCTCGTCACACTGATCACCAATCCCATCTCCATCTGTGTCCTCTTGACCAGAGTTTGGGGTATTTGCACAGTTGTCCTGCACAGGGATATTAAAATTATTATTCAATTTAATATTATTATCTAAGGGATAATACATTTAATATGCATATTATACCAAACTCACAACAGAAATAAAGTATTTATGTTTTGCTGACAGAAAACGGTCATCAGTTAAGCAGAATACCATTCAAAAAGCTAAAATGGGGCAATTTCAGTAAACAGTCATGCCACTTTTTTAATGCATACAACCTACTTGCAATCCAATTTAACAGGTGCTATTTGGACCGGTTTTACACCCCAACATGCAATTCACTCTTAATGAATTCCCTCTTTAAAACTGAATGTGTACCGCTCTGCAGTGTTTGTCGTTGTCAATGCATGGAAGAGGCCCATCAGGGTAACCATCAATGTCTGAGTCTGGACCACAGATGTCCCCATTACCTGCCCAGCCAACGTTACACTGCAAGACACAAAATGGAGAGAAAAATCAGCTATTTGGACAATTCCTGGTTATTCTTTTTTAGTTTTTGAAAAAAGCAAGGATTTACAAAAAAAAAAAAAAAACATGAAAGAATTTGTTGTCTCAGTTAAGAACTGCATGTCTTTTCAAATCAAATGAATGATTTTGGATTCATTATTTTCAGGTGGGAAATTGTCTGGATTTACTATATGAAGTTTTTAGAGTTTTTAGATTCTCACCACACAGGAAATATCACTGCTGTGGCCCATCACACAGTGTGCATTCACATCACAGGGTTTATAGCTCAGAGTTTCACACGTCCTCCGTACAAAACAGCCTGCAGTCTGATTACCCACAAATCCTGCTTTACACTGGCCACACCTGAACGATCCCTATGAAAAAAAGAGCATTTCGTTTCAGTTTTACATTTCAATTTCAGTGCTTATGGCTGCTATGCAACTCGCAGATTCTAGAGTTTATTATTTATATGCACATTTTGACAGTTTACTCACCACTGTATTAATACAGACTGAGTTGGGCACACAGGAACCAGAGTGCTCAGTGCACTCATCAATATCAACACATTCCTGAAAACTAAAAATAAAAACATTCACACAGTAAAAGAATATTCACTTCAAAGTAAAATTCTGTTGTACTTGGATTTTGACACATTTTACCTGCTTGTGGCTCTTGGCAAACTCAAGACCCACCCCCCTGAGTGCTGGACCGGTGAATCCTATGGGACAGGACTCACAGGTGAAGCCTTTAGCTGTGTTCACACACAACTCTGCAGAAAAACAGGGCTGAGCAGCGCACTAGGACAAAGACAGATATTGAGAGAAAAAAGAAAAGTAAAGCAAAAAAATTCACTGATTTGTTCTAAATGTGCACTTGAGGCGTACTTTAAATATTATATCAATGAAATAAAAGGCTAATTGCAGAGAACTTAGTGAGATTACACTTTTATGTTTCTTAACACATCAAAAAAAGTTAACTTCTTAATCATGTCAAATCAAATTTACTTTAAAGTACATTTAAAATGTTTACTAATCTGTTGTTGTGATTTAAAGAAATACACTTATTTTGATGTTGACTAACATACTAAAGCACACATAAAGCATGTGATTATAAATTTAATGGTAATATTCAATATCGCTTCTATAGTTCTATATATTTTAAATGTACTACTACATTGTTACAAATCTGTAATTAAAAACATATTTAAATACATGAAATACAATTACAATAGAACACATTAAAGTATATTTCGGTTTTTCATAAATGCTTGTCAGTACATTCAGCGGTGCACTTTAACCTCATTTCAAATAAAATATAAACAATTATGAAATTACATATAAAGAAGTACTACTTACTGCATTCAGCTAATTGCATTTAATATAATATAGTATAATTCAATTGCAGTTCACAGGCAACAGAGTGTCTAAACCATTACACTCAACTTGCATATAAGTATATTCTTTTAAAATCCATTATTTCTATAATAAGTACTCTTTTTTAAAAGTATGCTGAAGTGGAATTCTTTTTCACAGGGGCATAACTCGAGTAATAAAATGTGTAATTTTTGCCTTAGCAAACACTAATAATAATAATAACAACAACAACAATAATAATAATAATATACAATCTACAGGAGAAGAATTGTGTTTCTGATGAGAGACATCTCTTTTGTCTGAAAACACATCAAAGTAGAAAGAATTTAATTTTATAAAATGCATGGTCCCAATTAAAAACAGAAGTCTGTAATACAATATGTCCTCCAGTCCAAGTTTAATATGCAGAGTCAACTATGAGGTCAAGTGATTTGTAGACTGGCTTTATGAAAACTATTCCTGTGAGACACAAAATCTCATATTCAGTTATAGAGCTGCTGAAGACATCCAAGCCGGTTCGTTCATTCATTCCTCTATGGCTTTCTCTTACCTGTTCTCTGATATCCTCTCTCAGCTCTCCCATGATCTGGTTAAAGATGATCAGCTGTCCGATCAGAGCTTTGGTGTGATCCCCTGGGCATATAGGCATGACAGGCATGATTATAAATCAGCTGTAATAGTTCATTCACATACGACTGAATCTTTGTTGATATTTAGCCAGAATGGTGTTAATGTCACTGCCAACTGTAAAGAAACAACAGGCACATTTAATCAAATGTTTCTAGTTTCAAAAGTCTGAGGCTGGTTTTTTAATTATGATTTTAATATATTGTGAAATGTAATTTATTCCAGTGATTAAAGCTTAATTTTCAGCATTATTACAGAAATGATTCTAATATGCTGATTTGCTTCACGGGAAACGTTTTATTATCAATGTTGAAAACAGTTGTTGTGCTGCTCCATATTTTTGTGGAAACTGTGGCACTTTTTTTCCCCAGGAATGTTCAAAAGGACATTTTTCGAAATTGAAATAGTTTGCAACATTATAAATGCCTTTATGTAACTTTTGACAAATTTAAAGCATCCTTGCATAATATAAGTATGACACAATCTTACTCATCCAAAACTTGTGAATGGTAGTGTGTATCAAATTCTCTACATTTTTCATGATTCCATTCTATTCATTCATTTAAAATTCATGAATTGATTGTAGGAATAATTTATGTGGTATTCATTCATTGCCACAAGAGGGAAGTATGATGTCATCATCAGTATTTTTTAAATACATTACAGGTTCCTCTAATGCCGTGAGAAAAGTGCTTGCCTGCATTGTTGATAGCTGAATCTCCTTGGACAGGACAGTCAATGAGGAGACCAGCAGTTGCTAGAGAGCCTCCGAGAGCCAGTTTAACAGACTCCACTGAGCCCTAAACCATATGAAAAAAAGATTGACATGTTTTGTTATCCCTCTTCTTCCACACTTCACTGTTTAACACACTGATCTTCACACCTGTGTACATTTACATCTGTTGCTCATATAGAGAGTGTGATTTCAGTCAGGTGCATAGTCTGTTACAACAAGACATTCACGAGGATGTCTGCATATATTTGCATATCTATTTAACACAACAATAATTAGACATACGCTCATACAAAACTCATCACACTATGCGAGATTATGGGTGTTGGTTAAGGCAGGTGTGTTTGGCACAAAAGAGCCCAGATCTGAGTCTGTATAATATTTTGGTTGCCTCAACAAAACCAAAATTGTCACACATCAAAAAGCACAAAAAGACATTGTAGCATACAGCATAATCCATTTGAATAGAATCCCATATGAGTGGTTTAATCTAAGGAGCATGTATGAATACAAGTCTAAATTAAATCTGTTCATCATATAAAGTGATTTCTTTAGACTTGGATTAAACGTCTCAATTTATATGCATTATGTTTACAAAAGTCTTTAAACATCAATGCACATTTTAAGTTTGAGTTGTGTGGACTTTTAATGCAGGGATAGAAATTTCTCAGGTTTCGCTAAAAATATCTTCATTTGTGTTTTTTGACAAATGGGTTTGGAACGACACGAGGATGAGTATACGACAGATTTTCATTTTTTGGGTGAACTGTCCCTTTAAATCTGCCCTACAGCTTTGCAAACAATTGTCATGCATTGTTGAGCTAAATAAATCACCTGCATCCTGGCGTAAGACTTCTGTCCGGTGCGAACATCCACAGATTCTGTCTTTGATGGAAGCCCGGAAAGTGAAGGGAGGCCCTGAGCAGAGTCCACCAAACGGCAGTTTACATAAAGCTCTAGGTTGATGTGCCTGCGTCTCAGTCCACTCATTCTGAGGATAAGTGATTGGGTGCGTCCCTCAGCGAGGACTGGGTTTTGTAAATTGACAGCATGAGCTTTTCCATCAGAGCGCAAGTATCGCACCAGTACTGAGGAGAGAAAGGAGAAGTGATCTTTCCAAAGACAGGCATCATAAGCAAAGACTTACTTAAACTATTGTGAACCTACACATATTGCATTTGGGGAAATGTTTGAAAATGTATAATAAGACCAAAAAGCACTTAGCCTACATTTGTTGATCTTGCCTACAGCAGCAACCTCCAGGTATTTCTTGTTGTCCTCTTTATCGTAGAGGCCAAACAAAACGCCGCCGAGTTTGGGTGGCAGCATGAAGGTGGAGATGATGTACAGATCTCCGACCGTCTGCAGAGCTCCAGACAGATCCTCTATAGCTGCAGCAGTCTGACGTGCATCATGGAGCTCCAGGACATTCATCACTAGAAGAGAGGACACGACACAGGCACAGATAACGACAGACACGACACAGGCACAGATAACACATGTGCAGTAAGATGACTCTAAGCTTAGGCTATAACAGATTTAAAATAATTTGTAAATAAATTATTATATAACATAACATGGTGTTTGTTGGCTTCTCTCCAAACTCTACTGAGTTTTTGACCTTCAAGCAAATTACCTTTTTCAATTTAGGAGAAATAATAATTAGAATATTTTTATTATTTTTTATTTTATTTTACATTAATTATTTCTACAGTGCATGCTGGGAACTCCCAAACCCTTACATTTCCAATATATTGTTCAATTTCAAAATCTTTGAGATGAGACAAGAGTTGAGACAACTTTGAACTTTTTTTTTTGGAGGGGGGGGGGGGGGGGTTGTTGAACTAAATATGATTTTATGTAATTTTATGTAATTTACATCTAAGCATTTATGACTCCAGTAAACTGTAAAATATCTAGTTACTTTTACAGTCGCCAGCACAAACGAAACCGAAGCTTTCTCTGTCTCTCCAGATAAATGACATTGTACATATCGTCCTTTATTTTTCTTCCCTATAATTCTATTGATATGCTTTTCATTGGAAGGACACCGACATCATTTTGAGCCAATTATTTGTTGTGCAAAATATTATTATGCTATTATTGTAACAATTAAATGCAATGTAGAAAATAACTTTTGTTTCTGAACATGCCATAATGAATAAAGTAGGACCATTAAAAAAAAAAGACTTGAACCAAGTCCATCAGATAGTGTTGAATAAACCGAATAATAGGCTATATAATCCAGTTAAGTTCCCGTCTCTCAAAGACACGAACAGCTCAAAACGTCCGAGAGCTTCATAACATCACATAAACGCTGACCTGAACGGCGCTGTGCGCGTGAGTCCGCGGTCCTCTGAGACTCGGCAGAGCTCAACACTTTCGATCCCAAATGAGGAACAGAAGTTGAGCTGCACGAGCCTGCAGGGGAGAGATGACGAGCCTTGTCAATCAATTTACAAGTATTTACTGCGACTCTCTCCCGCTGCGCCTGCATCGCGCTGAGCTCCTCTCAGATTTGACCGTTTTTGTTTGGGGAAACTAAAAATAAATCGACTGAGTTTGGGTTTTGTGAATGAAGCATATAGACGACGCCCTGAGCAAAAAATAAAGCTATGAGAAAGCTTGGATAATTTTGAGGGCAAGCTCAGTTTGTTTGTTTTATTTATTTATTTACTCACTCCTTATTTACTTAACGTTTTAAATTTGGCAAATTACATTTACTCACCCTCAAGCCATCGTAGGTGTATATGACTTCCTTCTTCCAGACGAATACAATCGGAGTTATATACTATAATTATATAAAAATCTCCATGCTCTTCCAAGCTTTATCATGGCAGTGAATGGGTGTTGAGATTCAATAGTCCAATAGAAGTCCAATTAAGTGCATCCATCCATCATTAAAAATGCTCCATATGACTCCGGAGGGATAATAAAGGCATTCTGAAGCTAATCTATGTGTTTGTGTGAGAAAAAATATCCATATTTAAAACTATAAATAAGCTCCAGTGTGAAGTGACGAATGCAGAATCGCAGAGGAGAGAGCAAAACAAAATAGCGGTCAAAGTGAGGATTTGTGAAGGAAAATGTCAGAGGACTTCAAGATAAGCCAAGAGAAGACTGGTTTTCCTTTGCTAAACAACTGAAACTTTGCTTCCTTTGCTCCTGTAAACAGAGCTTGGTTCTCGCGAGACAAGCTTATTCTCACTAGACTTTATGCTACATATACATCATCCGCCTGAAACGCTACTCACCTTATGTACACACAAATGACAGTTAGCGGAAATTATACAGATTATAGTTTATAAAGTTTTTCAGGTTGAAAGTTTTCATCTATTCGCTTCATGAGGCCTTTTTTAACCCCTCAGAGACATATGGAGCACTTTTTATGATGGATGGATGCGCTATATTTGACTTCTTTTGGACTACTGAAAAATAACACCCATTCACTGCCATTATAAAGCTTGGAAGAGCCATAACTTTTTTTTATATAACTCCTATTGTATTTGTTTGAAAGATGAAAGTCATCTACACCTATGGCTTGAGGGGGTGAGTAAACCATGGGTTAATTTTCCTTTTTGGGTTAACCATCCCTTTAAGCTTATTTTAATATTTTGTCAATGTTTTGTAGTGTCTATTAAGGGAAACTAAGGGAAACCGTTCCTGTTAGCTCAACTGTTTCTATGGTTACCTCCTCAGCACTCGCTTTTATTTGGCGCCAAAATACAAGCTTTAAAGAACTTGTAAAAATGTGAATGAATGGAAACGCAACAACTTATTGGTTAGCCTACATGTCAATTAAAACCTTGTGGTCTTTTAATAGGGATGTTGCTAGCTATGAGGTCTAATGCAATAAACGGTACAAGAAAACCTAGCAACTGCATTCTAGGACCTTTTATTTTTTGAAGGGGCAAAGATAACAGTACCTGTATGACTTGGCTAATGTGGAAATGACACAATTCAGTTACATTACAAACCTAATGAAATGAATCTGGATATATGGACACAGATGTCCTATTATTCACCACACATCTATTTCATCACATTAACTAAGCACATGTTCCACTAAAACCTGCAAAACAGAAGGCCACCGGATAGCCTACTTTTCAGTTTATAATTTGAACCCTAACAAACATGAAATATGCTCCTTGGAGTGTTATCTTTCTTTAAAACACATCCCACTACTTTCATTAAAACCCAGGGAAAGTGGACGGCAGCAGTTTTTAACTAAATGTTGACCTTGACCTTGACAGCAGCATAGTTGGAACAAGTCTACCAAAACACATTTTGATTAAGATATATCTGAAGCTTACAGAACAATAATAAAGTTAAACACATGCAAGCTGTATAAACAGCCATCTTCATCCTATGAAATTGGACACACTGATGACCTGATGTTCTTAATGCTCAAAAATCCAGGGACAAAAAAGAAAAGAAAATGGACTTCAAACTGAAGTCATTATAACTGTTAAATACTGCTTCAAATTACACTCATGTTGATTCCTTTTATTGTTTATATACAGAAGATGAACAGCAGCATTTGTACAAAACAAATATTGTCCAATAAATGTGGAATCCTGTCATGATTTTACTAACTTCTTTGAGAAGGAAGCAAAATGGACAACCCCAGTGTGGCTTGGGTTTCTGGTGAGAGACTGGGACGTTTTAAAATCTGGTTGATTAATAAAGCTTGTCATCTTGAGTGGTCAAAGAGCTCCTAGACGGTTGGTTTAAGATAAGAAGTCTGACAAGTTCACCCTGCATGATTTCTGAATTGTTATGGTGCAGCTGTTAATGTTTCTTCCCAGTGGTGTTCCTAATTTTCAGTCTGTTTCCCACTTATGAAAATTAACCAAGGTTTTAATGTGTTTTTTGTTGTTGTGGTTGTTAAAACATGGTGCCACAAATTACCCATGGTTTTGCTTAACTAACCATAGTTTAACCAGAGTTGTAGTAAAACTGTGGTTATGTGGTTATACAAATGGCAATCAATCTTCCTTAAAAAAAAAAAAAAAAGCATGGTCACTGCATGGTCACTATAAAAAAAAAATCATGGTTAATTTTAGTTTTTTGTAAGGGCCGTGAAGATGTATATATGATGTATAGAAGAATGGACTGCTATGTGAAAAGTAGTAGGATAAAATGGAGCACAAACCATTTCTTTTTTTCATATTAGTGTTTGTCTTTTTAACATTTAAGATAAATGTTACCCAGATGGAGTGGCAAGTTTACTTGA
Organism: Carassius auratus; assembly: GCF_003368295.1. NCBI lineage: Eukaryota > Metazoa > Chordata > Actinopteri > Cypriniformes > Cyprinidae > Carassius > Carassius auratus. The sequence continues at coordinate 171,529 of NC_039298.1, forward strand.
ATGCAGACCACAAGTCTGACGTCCCAGAGACGTCTTTTAATGACCTGAAAATCAAAATTCCTGCCTGTGTTGTGTGAGACCTGACAAAATTACAGATCTCTATTATAACTATTAAATATTATAGTAACAATTATATTAACAATAATACAAATACAATCATATAGATCATAACTGCTGGCAGTATTTTCAAAAAGGACATCTGTCTTTGCACATTACTGCCTCTTCCATAGCCTTAATACAAAGACATGTTGCTATCGCAGCTGTCAGCTGACCCAAATCTTTCTATGTTGTGTAAACATACGATGAAGATCCAGCAGAACAATCCAGGAGTGTCTCTACAACAAATGGAGACCACCAACAGACAGTCAAAAATGAATCTACATTTAGAAATGGCCCTCTAATGTGTTCTCATGGTTTGAATGAAGCAGCTTATGTTGAAATAATAAACTATATCTCATGATAACATAACTTTGGATAAGTTTTTACTTAACCATATAGTATACCTTTATTATACTGTTAACTAGTGAAAACATTTTAGAAAAGTGTTTACTGGTGCTTACTGTAAATTGCTAACTGTAAATTAGTTTAAAAAAATGGATTACAGCTATGGATTACAGGTAATAATGTTGTAAATAATGTTCAGTTTCTTGCACAGACCAATTGTTTAGCTTAAAAAGAGCTCAATATATCGTCAGGAGCCACAGTATTCATTTTTTCTTGCCTGACTCTTAAAGTGACGGTAGCCATTGACTTGGATTTTCTAAAATCACCAAGGACAGCAGTTTCAGCTAAAAATCTTCTTTGCTGTTCTATTAAAGAAAAACAATCACCTACAGTAGGGGTATGTGATATTTATTGTCTAATATCATAATATCGCCAATGGTTGAGTATTGTATATGCAAAAGATAAAATAAATAAATAAACATCTCGAGTTTTCAAAAGCATTCACTGTGTGATGAAACATATGATAATGCAGTTACAAATGCCCCTATAAATCATATAAACTATGAAAGCAAAAACTATGCCTTTATGGGTTTTTATTTTTATATTTATAAGATATGATATAGTTATGCGATATCACAGGAGCAAAAGTGCAGTTTTCCCAAAATATTAGTGCCTAAGTGCGATCGCATATGTTGTATTGATTTTTGTACAACAGTTCAACAAACAAGAAGTTAACATTGATTGAGTTAGATTATAGACACAGTATTGTCTCGTTTCGTCAACCAAAAAAGTTCCAAACAAAGCCAGAGCAGAACATTTGTTAGTTTAGTTCCTTAAAGGGCTAGTTCACCCAAATATCAAAATTCGTCCATCTTCTACTCACCCTCGAATCTTCCTAGGTGTATGTGACTTTCTTCTTTCAGAATAATCCAATCAGAGTAATATATAAAAAAAAAATGCTCTTGCTCTTCCAAGCCTTTCAATGGGGTAAGCGGTTGTTTGTTGTCAACAGTTCAGAAGACGTGAAATAAAGTGTGCGCATCTCTAATAAAACGTCCCTCACATGGCTCTGGGGAGTGAATAAAGGCCCCCTATAGCGAATCCATGTATTTTTGTAAAACAAAAACAAAGTTTCTTTACTTTAGCAAAGGAAAACCAGTCTCCTCTTGGCTTATTTCGAAATCCTCTGACATTTTTCTTTTCAAATCCTTGTGTTGTGCTTCTAATTCATGGCCAGAACTAAAAGCTTCTCCAGCTGTTCACCAGGCTCCAGGACTGGGTTTCCCCTTTAAAAGCCTCAACTTCTTCAGCTGCTGGCCGGGCATGCTGTTGGCTAGCAGGAAGTTAAGAGGGAAGGAGATGTTTTCTGCATACCAGCACCGTGTAACATCCACATAGTTTTTAAGAGTCTATCCACAGAGTGTACATCTACACAGAAAGAAGGCTTCAGAAACATATGGGGTTTCTCAGCAGTTTCAGGCTGTTAATGCCTCTGTTTTACAGTATTAAAGAGGAACCGAGGCTGTACGGCACATCAGTAAACATGACAGATGTCCTCAGGGAGACCATGAAAGATCAAACACCAACAGAGCTATACTACATGGACAAAAGTATATTCGGTACACCTGACCATTACATCAACAGGGACTTTAATGACATTGCATTATTAGATATTAATATAGAGCTGCTTCTGACCTTTGCAGCTGTAACAGCTTTCACTCTTCTGATAAGTTTTTTTTTCTACATGATTTTGAGTGCTTCTGTGGGAATTTTAGTCCATTCATCCAGTAGAGAATATGTGAGGTCAGGAACTTATGTTGGACAAAAAGTTGGACTCCACCCACCATCTGCTCAAGCAAATAAGATAAATAGGAAATAGAAATCTTTATAATCAGTGATATTGTCACTGTACGAAGCATGACACAATGAAGGACAAATCATACATTTGCTTTGATGCATACAGTGGCAGTTACATCTGTTGCAGAGCATCGACAATGCGGAAAGAAAGACATGGCACAATATGGCTTATTTGGCCTTACCACAATCACGGTGATAAATTTAGGGCATAATAATATGCATAATATCAATAAAATCTGGGAACCAGCCTCAAAATGACTGCAGCATGTACTGGGGATTTGTGAATTGATGAAGTAAAAATAAAACCTGTGCATTTCTTTTGGATGTTGCTTTCACAATCAAAACTAGTAAGTGTGATTCATATGAAATATTGTTTAATGGATAAAGTGTTTTAAGCAATAAATATCTCTTGTCTTAGATTTAAATGCATTTATATTCAACACACCTGCATCACATTTAAATTTGAATAAGAACCCACTTATATTTTTTCCTCCACAAACAATGGCAATGCCTTTATAATACTTTAATTAATGTTTGACAGTATTACTTATAATGCATACATCGTTAGATCCACATAGCTGCTCATATCATTTAAATGGCTTGACTGAAAAACTGAGAAACACTCTTGGCTGTTGTGTGACAGCAATTTAACATTACACAAACTCACATTTTCATCACATGGTTGAATACAGTTATTTATTATTCAGTTACTTATGGACACTTTTCTTTCCATCTTACATAACATGATGCTTCAACTTGATTGTAATCAGTAAGTTGCAATAGTGCTGTTTCTTTGGCATTTTCAAAGGCACCTAAAATATAATAGCCTACTGCGACTTGGGTTTATACATAGTTTAACGGTCTAACGAAATCCAATTTTAAACATATTTTACTACACCAATTTTCAAGGCTCTTATATTTCATATTTGCGCCAATGAATATTATGAAAGAAGTTATTTTAGGAAAAGACAGCCCTGATTGTAAAGCAAAATGTGAAGAATGTGCTGTGATTGGAAGTGCGGCTGTTATTCGATTGTCTTGAGCAGTCGGTGGGTGGAGTCACACATTTGTGGATTTGTCAGTGTCTTGACCAAGTGGCACCCTTCCGGTCTCTCTTGTGAAACCAACACGGAAGTGATTAAAACTGTAATTCATCGACTGGATGCTTAGAGGCTAGCTCCAGAAGGGAGTCAATCCCGTAGACTCCCCATGTTAACAGCAGCAACTGTTTTGGTCTATATAGCTAATTTTGCCCTTAATGACAACTGTGAGGAAGGTGAATTTATTTTAAATGTTTTTATTTATTTTTTTGTAACTCATCCGTTTAAATTATATTAAGCTTTAAAGTTCTGCATGATTAAGTGTGTGGCCACTTGAGTGACAGTCGAGTTAGGTGGGTGTGGTTTTAGTAACCAGCTCCCGCCTCTTTGCCCATTTTCTATTATCTGGGAGTGACGCACTGCCAAGATGGTGACAGCCGGCTCCACCCACTTTAAGTTTCAAAAACGCTCTTCGGAAACTTACGGGTGACATCAGACACTAAGAATTGTTTCAAAACCCCCAAATGTACAGAAAGCCAATTATTCACAAACGCACAGGATGCGATTCACAAATGAATGCCAGGCAAAGTTTTGTTTGTGACAAAAATATATTAGTGAATATGCTTTTTATTTGCAAATCTCTTTTTTATTTTATTTGTGGACCCCTTCTATTTATTTGTCAGTGCGTTTAATTTTTGTTCATTTCTTTGTGGAGTATGACCCAAGAGGGAATCCACGATGAATCAAACATCATATACAGCAAAATGACAGATAAAAAAAAAAAAAAAAAAAACAGTATAGCAGTTGTCAGCAGCCATTCAATACAGAAACATCTCAGAGATCTTGAATCATGGCCATGTTAGAGTTGTTACTAGCTAGTTAGATTCCACAACAATACATCGTACTATGATAGTAAATCAGCGAGTTGCCCCAATAGTTTTGTCTAACTGATGTCATTATACTTGCATTTTCTCTGCACAAACCCTCGGAAAGAGCAACAATTATCCAATGAAATATACACTACTGTTTGGGAAATGTACTGTTTTTTAAATAAATCTATTATGCGCTCCAAAGCTGCATATATGTATTTGTTCAAAGATTAGATCAGTATAAAGATTAGAATTTAAAGTAAAATTTAGTGTTATCGATGTCTTTCCTGTTTAATGCATCCTTGCTGAATAAATTAACAAAAAGTCTTATTGACCCTAAATTTTTTGAACAGTAGTTTTTGTTATGCTATGCTCTCATACGTTCAATCACCATGACAGAATTCCAAAAGAATCAAATAAATAAATAAATGAAAACTGCAAGACAATTAATGTTTGGAAAATAAGAAGTCTGGGTACAGGTTTCCAGGTCTAACTCCAGATGTCATTAATGACTTCCTTCAAAAAGAGCTTCAGAGCAGCTGTCTTGACATCACTCAACACCGTCTCACTTAATCTGGTTTGAGGAAAATCCTTCATCTGTTTTCTGAGGATGCAGAGGAGCTTTAGGGTCTAATCCTCACCTGTTAAGTGTGTGTGTGTGTGTGTGTGTGTGTGTGTGTGTGTGTGTGTGTGTGTGTGTGCGTGTGTGTGTGTGTGTGTGTGTGTGAGAGAGAGAGTCACTGACCCTCTCTGAAGGTTGAGAGAGGGCTCATTCACCTGTTTCCTGAGTTGAATGATGATCTTACTGGGTTGGGAGCTGCAGTCTTTGGCAGTAGCTCACTTTAGTGGCTCTCTGTTTCACATGACCAGGGAAGCCTGATGTGATTCTGGCAGAATTTAGGTTCAGCTGTTAACTCACCTGCAGGGCTTCTCCATGGGTTGGTGATTTTGTGAACTTTAAGAGGAGCAGCAGCTAACTTGGCATAGGCCTTAGAAAGCAAAAGACTGAGAAAACATGTTATTAACTCATTCATGCCAAGCTACACTTCATGCCCGAGGCATCCAAGATGTAGGTGACTTTGTTTCTTCAGTAGAACACAAACAAAGATTTTTAACACAAACTGTTGAAGTCTGTCATTCTTATAAATGACAGTGGTTGGGAATCTCAGCTTTAAGAGTAAAAAAAAAAAACATACTCAAACAAAACCAAATTAAACACTGTAGCTTGAGATGGTACATTGATGTGTAAAGACACAAAACGATCGGTCTGTGCAAGAAACTGAACAGTATATGTTTTTTTTACTGCTGACTTTCACCACAATGTCTGAACTGTCTGAGAGCATTCAAGTCTTCTTCAGCCTGTGCGTGATTCATCTTCTTCTTGCTTTATGGTGGATCGCAGACTTATAAAAGCATTACCACCACCCATCTCTCAAATGGACCATTGACTCTATCTACAATCTCAATCAGGACAGATCTGGCATTGCGGTGAATCAGAGGTAAAATATGATATAAAAACTGTTCAGTTTCTTACACAGACCGATCACTGTCTTTACACATCACTGTATAGCCATGAGCCGCAGGGTTTAATATGGTTTTGTCTGAATATGTTTTTATGACTCTCAAAGCCATGATTCCCATTCACTTACATTATAGGACAGACAGACCGCAACATTAAAAATCGAGTTAAAAATCTCAGTTTGTGTTCTACTGAAGAAACAAAGTCACCTACATCTTGGATGCCCTGGGGCTAAGCAGATACATATCAGATTTTAATTTTTAAACAACAACACTTGAATTCTGGAAGTGAAATCCCAAGTAATTTTAACCCAAGTACACTGAAAACCTGAAACATCATATTTCTGCAGTGTATGGCAACCATTTGTAAATAATCACATCAGGACCCTGTGAACAGTGTCTTTTAATAGTTTTTGGCCTGAAAATATTTAAATTGCAGTTCTGTTCAAATTTGTAAGAACTAATCTAACTGATCTTTTTTTCTTTTTTTTTTATTAACTTTGCGCACTTTTTAATGTTTAGTTTTAGTTCTTTTCAGTTGAGAGAGAGTAGAAATTTTGCCTTGGCAACTAGATGCTAATAAAATAATTTTCAGGCTTTTATCGTACCTTATGTATGTAGGTATTTTTTTTTTTTTTTTGGTTAACATACTTGAATAAAACATTTTGCATGAGTGTCATTGACCCCACTGAAATACTAAATCCATACAGTTGAGTAATAGTAGGGCTGGATCATCAGCACATTGCTACATTGCTATAGTACGGTGCACCTACGATGACATGGTCGGTTCACTTAGTTTTGTCGTGGCCATGACATTATAACTTGTGGGAACGTGATAATATGTCATGGCCAGGAGTTAAATGCGTAAACAAACCTGCATGACCAGAGCAACCCCTGGATTATCAGGGATTTATTAATTTATATTTTATTTTGAATTAAGAAATTATCATATTACATATTATATAAATTATTACATTATTAAATTATTATTTTAATCATAGGCCTGGGCAACCGGGCTGTTTTACATCCGATCGTCAGTATTCAAATGATGTTTATCATGAATAAAAGTTACATAAAGTACATTATATAAAATATTTTTAAAAACAATTATCCATCCTACAGTCTTGTAAATCCAACTTGTTTCAAACTTGTATTTGCCAATTATTATTATATTATTATTATTCTCATGAGTTAACATGATGTTCCCTCAAATTAATACAAATTAATACAAAACTAAGTTAAACACCCATGTTCTCTCCCGGGCACCATACTATTGAGACATTTATTTGGGGCTTGACTGGTAATTCACTAATTGTGCCATCCAAAAATGTGCTGACTTGAGTTAGTGGCTGGGAGGATCTCATGTTTGCCAGTGGGGGGGAGATCAAATCCTTGACTCACTTCATAAGCCCTGTTAGTAAACAACATTTTGCAGGCAGCTGCATTAAATTGAGCGTGGAGAAGTCAATCATCTTTCACGCTCATTGGAATTTATGAAAGTCACATCTCTGAGTGAAGACAAACCTGGTGGAGGAAAAATCAGATGATGATCAGACCTGAGATAGTATCTTATTTCCAGCTAGTCTCTAAAGACTCGCTGCTGCTCTATGAATTCCAGTGTGGTTTGCGGCTCCCGACTGTCGTGCTGAGAACGCATTTCGCAGGAAACTAATCTATAGTGTTCTCTGTTTTTATGGAAAACTAAGAGAGTAAATGAGTAATAGCGTGGATGGATGGACGGACGGATGGAATACTCCAAATCAAAACAGATTGTATTCACAAAATTGTATGATTTGAAAGCATAACAATTCAACTTGAAATATAACACTATATTAGCCAGTGGTTAGCGAAATACATAATTTAGTTGTCCAGTGTAAAATTTTGTCATAAATGCAAGTGATTTACTCAACAACAAAAAAATAGAAAAAAAAATATTAGTTATGTGTCCCCTCACATTGTCACACACCTGGACTCATTTAATGTTTTTGCCCCAGTGACCCAGTTTCTGTCTTCCGTGATTAGTTCCCAGGTGTGTCTACTATCTTCCTCATGTGTTCCATGTCCCTGTTAATTTAATGATCCCATCCACCTGTGTTTCCCCAATTATCCTTTGTACTTAAGCCTTGTCCTTTCAGTTCTGTTTTGTCGGGTCTTCATTCATCACTTGCTACTTACGTGTGTCTACCTCTGTGCTCCATGTTGGATATCCCCTGTGTTGGATATATTAAAAGCCTTATTCTGTTTATCCTCGACTCCGTATTCCTTCAGGCAGCGTAAGACCGTGACAGAAGACCCGACCAGAAAGAGAAAATAGAAAACTGCGTGTTCTTCCCTCCGTTTTGCTTTTGTTTTTTCACAGTCTTTTCTTTTCTTAGTGTCTATGGATCCCCTCTATCGTCCCGAATTCCTCATCCTCCTGCTGAAGCAGGAAGGACGTTCTCTCGAGGACCATACCAGACAGTTTTTCCTATTAGCTAATGCCACCAGCTACCCGGACGGCGCGCTCTGCACCTTCTACAACACCAGCCTGAACTCCAAATGCAGAGCGTTGTCGTCCGAAGATGGTCCTCGAGAGGATTTCGCCGCATTCGTGGAGTGGACTCTGGCGAGAAATGGCTCATCTCTCACCATCTGCCCCATAGAGGACCTCGCCAGCCCCACTCCCGACCCAGAGACCAGCCAGCCACCATCACGCCGCACGGAGCCAGAGCCCACCGCAGCCGCAGAGCCCGAGCCATCCACTAACAGGGAGCCGGATCTCGAGAGCGCGACTGACCAGGTGTGTGAGCCGGCAACACCGTGCATCGTGGGAGTCCTCGTGGAGATCGAGGGCGTGGAGGAAAGCCCTGCCCACACTCCTGCGACTGAGGGTGAGCTGTATGCAGTCTCTGAAGATCATATGGGGCAAGTTCTGGATCTGATGGACTGGTCTACGGAGGTAATCCCTAATATTCCTGTTTCCCCGCTGGTTCCGTCCAGCCCTGATTCCCCTGTATACCCTCTCAGTCTCCCACTCCTACCTCCTCCAGTCATTTCCTCTGCTCCATTTCCGCTGGTTCCGCCCAGCCCTGAGTTTTCTGTTTCTCCGCTGGTTCCGCCCAGCCCTGAGTTTTCTGTTTCTCCGCTGGTTACGCCCAGCCCTGAGTTTTCTGTTTCTCCGCTGGTTACGCCCAGCCCTGAGTTTTCTGTTTCTCCGCTGGTTACGCCCAGCCCTGAGTTTTCTGTTTCTCCGCTGGTTACGCCCAGCCCTGAGTTTTCTGTTTCTCCGCTGGTTCCGCCCAGCCCTGAGTTTTCTGTTTCTCCGCTGGTTCCGCCCAGCCCTGAGTTTTCTGTTTCTTCGCTGGTTCCGCCCAGCCCTGAGTTTCCTGTATCTCCGCTGGCTCCGCCCAGCTCTGAATCTTCTGTGTCTCCGCTGGTTCCGCCCAGCTCTGAATCTTCTGTTTCTCCGCTGGTTCCGCCCAGCTCTGAATCTTCTGTGTCTCCGCTGGTTCCACCCAGCTCTGAATCTTCTGTGTCTCCGCTGGTTCCGCCCAGCTCTGAATCTTCTGTGTCTCCGCTGGTTCCGCCCAGCTCTGAATTTTCTGTGTCTCCGCTGGTTCCGCCCAGCCATGATTTTTCTGTTTCACCGCTGGTTCCGCCCAGCCCTGAATCTTCTGTGTCTCCTGTATTCCCTCCCAGCCTCCCTCTCCCGCCTCCTCCCAAACCTGCTGGTCCCTCTACTCCTCTTTCGCTGGTTCCGTCCAGTCCTGATCCTCCTGTCCTCCCTCCCATCCTTCTCCTCTCTCCTCCTCCTAGACCAGCCAGTTCCTCGTCATCCCTGCTGGTGCCAGCCAGTCCCGCAGCTCACCCTCAGTCCGCGCCATCGGGGCGCGGTGGTTCGCCGCTGGACTGCCAGTCTCCAGCTCCGCCTTGGCGGGTTAAGGCCCTGTCTCCGCCTCCAGCCTCCGAGCCCTGGACTCCTCCTCGGTCCTTCGACCCAGCGGCTCCGCCTTGGCTCTTAGCTCCCTCATCTCCACCGTGGCCTGTCATCCCACCTGCTCCACCGGGCTCCCTCGTCCCTCCGGCTCCACCTTGGTCAGTCGTCGACCATCCGCCACCTCGGGACTCCTCTCCTCTGGTTCCACCTCGTCACTCCATCCCTCCGGCTCTGTCAGGCTCCTCCTTCCCTCCAGTTCCACCTCCATCCTCGGTCACTCCGGCTCCACAGCGGTCTGCCAGGACCCCGCCTCTGCCTTGGTCGCCTGAGCCTTCAGCTCCACCTAGGCCCTCCGGATCCTCGACGTCACCCTGGCTCTGCGGCTGTGCTGCTCCATCTTGGGCTCCTCACCCACCGGTGCAGTCTCCGCCTGTCGGCCCCCTGGTGTCGTCGACCCTTCCTTCACCATGGCTCCTCCCGCCGTCGACCCCACCTTGGATCTCCGTCCTGGCTGGTCTCTGGTGGACCATCTGGCTCCTCCTGTTCCTGTCTCCTCCCTGGCTCCTTCCTCCGTCGTCTCCTCCTTGGCTCCTCCTTCTGTGGTCCCTGTCTGCTGGCCCCCTCCTGGGAGTCCGTCCTCCACCGGAACCTCCTCCCAGGTTCCCACCCATGCCTCCCTCTGTTGTTTCTACGGTGCGAGGACGCACCTACCGGGAGGGGGGAGTACTGTCACACACCTGGACTCATTTAATGTTTTTGCCCCAGTGACCCAGTTTCTGTCTTCCGTGATTAGTTCCCAGGTGTGTCTACTATCTTCCTCATGTGTTCCATGTCCCTGTTAATTTAATGATCCCATCCACCTGTGTTTCCCCAATTATCCTTTGTACTTAAGCCTTGTCCTTTCAGTTCTGTTTTGTCGGGTCTTCATTCATCACTTGCTACTTACGTGTGTCTACCTCTGTGCTCCATGTTGGATATCCCCTGTGTTGGATATATTAAAAGCCTTATTCTGTTTATCCTCGACTCCGTATTCCTTCAGGCAGCGTAAGACCGTGACACACATCTCTAAAAGAAGATCAGTTATATCAGAATATCTGCAGCATTTGCAGGGAAAGTACCATCTGTCTGCTACAGCACGCTGGTCTGTTACTGTTGGATATGTACTTACCACTAAACATGACGTCAAACAAAACAAAACTGTGACTAGTCCCTTTACATGTCAGTCAGATGGCCTCTTTCTGACTAAGTGGGCGGTCCTTGGACCAACATCATGGGATCGATTCCCAGGAAATGTGTGAAATTATTGAACTAATTTAAACCACTGTTCTGGCCAAAATACATAATCTATTGCGCTCCCTGAAGTCATCTCCTGTTGTCACATTAAAATCCCAAGAAAAATTGGCATTGTATGTATCTTTGGATAAAAGCATCTGTCAAAAGCATAAATGAAAAGTAAAATGAAATGCCCATATTCAGAAAATAAGAAAAAGCAGTAAAAGTATGGAATGCACCACTATTTTGAATCTAGATCTAATTTATTATTATTTTTCGCTCTTTCACTTTTTAAACATAATTTTATTTAATATATTTCAAAAAGGTATTTTCAATGTGGTGATTTTTATTTGTTATTTTTTTAGCAAATATATTGTACTCGGTTACTAACATAACTTCGGTTCCCTTTCAATACTTCACTCGCACTGCGTTGAAGTATTGAAGTTTCTATGGGAAAAACTGCTTTTTTCTCCTGATCTGAAGTTTTATTCAATCTCGCAGTGAAACTGCACGTCTATTGGTTTGTGCAGTGTTATAGAAACAAACCAATGGCTCTGCAGTGGTGCTGCACGGACCTATGGCAGCGAAGCCCGCCAGAATGGGTGGGACCTCTGGCTATATATTCGTCGCTTTGCCACAGGTATTCAGGTAACTTCGACTGAAGTGATGACTGAGTCGTGCAGCCTTTTAGTATGGCAAGGAACGCAGTACTCATTCCCGTATTTCAGGAAACTGAGGTTATGTTAGTAAACGAGTATGTTCCCTTTCAATACTTCACTTGTAATGCATTGAAGACGCTATGGGAACCCAGTTCAGTCACACCGTGCCAAGAAGGGGGGAAAAACCAACGCAATCATACTTGATTTTTGATACCAAGATATGACGATAGCAACTAGGAGTAGAATAAGCTCAATGAGGTTATATCTGACCTAGCTTGATCGTCCCATGCTCTTATCGCTTCTGTACGTAAGGGACAGAGTGCACATGAGCAGAGTTTGAGTCTTTGGCAAAGAATGGCCAATAGCATGAGCATGAGAATGAAGAACAAAAACTTTACCTTTAGAAACCTGACCTTTAGACAGAAAGTACCCTAGCATGAAGTGCCGGGATGTCTAGATTATAAAATCTAGCAAATGTGGACGTTGAGTTCCAACTTGCCGGCACACAAATTTCAGCCATAGTGATACCGCTAGAACATGCCCAGGACAAAGAGACTGCTCTCGCTGAATGGGCTCTCGCTTCAACTGGGCATTGCAGGCCCAAGGAAGAGTAGGGTAGCTGAATTGCGTCTACAATCCACTTAGAAAGCCTCTGCTTTGAGACTGGCAGCCCTTTGGTGCAGTTTCCAAAGCTTACGAGTTGTTCTGATCGCCTTATCGGCGCAGTGCGCTTACCACTTGTGCTCTGAAGGGTGTTGAGAGCATCTTTGGTATAGAGCCATGCCTTGGTTTCAGGACAACCTTTGAGTCGTCAGGCCCGAATTCTAGGCAATTAGGGCTTATCGAGAGTACTTGTAATTCACCCATGCGCTTAACAGACGCTAGTGCTAATAGCAGAGCTGTCTTCAGCGATAGGGCCTTCAGGCCTAAGGATTTTAGTGGTTCAAAGGGGGCTCCCTTTAATGCCCTCAGTACCATGGACAGGTCCCATGAAGGGACAGTGGGAGGGCGAGGCAGATTAAGCCTTCTGGCACCTCTCATAAATCGGACGACAAGGTGATTTTTGCCCACCAACTGGATCGCTATAGGGGCATGTGACACCGCTATAGTCGCTACGTAGACCTTGAGCGTGGAGGGGGATCGCCCTTCTCCAAGAGCTCTTGTAAGATTGACAGTATCACTGATACGTCACAGGAGGCCGGGTTTTCGCCATGGTCTGAACACCATGCGGAGAATAGCAACCACTTGGAGGCGTTGAGGCTTCTTGTAGACTGAGCTCTAGCCTGTGAAATAGTGTCTAGCATGCGCTCAGGGAGTCCCGTGGGTCCAGCTAAATCAGCCCCTATCCGTCCGTGCCACACAATGGCAAGCCATTCCCAGAGTGTCAGATTGGGTTATGGGAATAATAAACCATGGCTACACCCTACAGTTTGCATGACAACCCCTGCGCTTCTGCAGGGTGGTCACCACTTCAGTGCACAACGAGAGAGCTCACGTCTGCGTGCCGAAGTGGAAAATCTGATGGTAAAAGGAGCTATAGAAGTCATTCTCCCAGCTCATCGCGACTCAGGGTTTTACAGCTGGTACTTCCTAGTTCCCAAGAAGGATGGCGGGCTGTGCCACATCCTCGATCTAAGACATCTGAACCGCACCCTCATGAGACAGCGCTTCAGAATGATCACACTGAAACAAATCCTCTCGCAATTATGCTCAGGGGTTTGGTTCTTTTCGCTGGACTTGTAAAACGCTTACATTCTTGAGATTTGCCCTTCGAGGGTGTGGCTTACCAGAACAAGGTCCTCCCTTTCGGGTTGTCTTTGGCTCAGCACATGTTTACAAAGTGCATGAATGCGGGTCTCTCCCCTCTCAGGCAGAAGGGAATCCGCATTCTTAATTACCTCGATGACTGGCTAGTTCTACCTCAGTCAGAAGGGGAGGCATTGAGTTACAGAATCCTGCTCCTCAGCCACTTGGAATGCCTGGGGCTCAGGGTGAATTTTGCCAAGAGTTTGCTGTCTCCAAGCCAGCAGATATCAATTCTGGGAACAGTGCTTGACTTGGTGACAATGAGGGCAATGATGGTGAAGGAGCACGCCGCCGCTCTACAGCGACTCTTTCAAAATAGGTGCTTCTTGTCCCCTAAAAATTTTACAGAAGCTGTTGGGCCTTATGGCAGCAGCATCGCCAGTGCTGGAGCTCGGGCTGTTACACATGCGCCCCCTCCAATATTGGCTGAAGCAGCATGTTCCTTCTAATGCGTGGCGTCAGGGAAACCTGAGTTCCTTTTTAGGAACATGCAATGGATGGAACAGGGTGCCCCACTTGGTATGGTCTGCAGAAGTAAAGTAATCTCTACAGATACGTCCAACAGAGATTGGGGCACACTGTACGAGGGGAAACCCACTTTCGGCTGTTGGTCGAAAGAGGAGAGCAGGCTTCACATTAACTGCCTTGAGATGATTGCAGTTCAGCGAGCCTGCCAGAGCTTCCTGTCAGACCTAAAGAGCCACCATGTGCTGGTCAGATCAGACAGCATGACGGTGGTGTCATACATATATCACCGAGGTGGGCTGTCTAGTGTAGACATGCTCTCGAGAAGTGGAGTCCCCTCAGAGGAGTGAAGGCTTCACCCGCAGACAGTTCAGAAGATATGGGGCATCTCTGGCAAGGAGGAAATAGACCTCATTGCCCAACACATTTTTCCATGACTGAGGACACGTTGGCCCAGGACTGGCCCAACCATCTTTTTTACACTTTTCCTCTGATTCCTCTGATTCCCCAAATAATCAGGCGGGTCAGAGATCAGAGATGCCGAGTTCTTCTTCTGGGAAAACCAACATTGGATAGGCAACCTGTCACAGATGCTGCCTACGGCCCCATGGCCCGTTCCTCTGAGATGGGATCTCCTTTCTCAAGCAGGTGGGATGATTTGGCACCCACAACCAGAGCTGTGGGCTTTTGCATGGGGACATTGCACTCGTGAGTGGTATGAGAGGAAAACTGCTTTTTTCGTGAAAGGAGTTTGTTTTATGTGCATTATTACAGCGGAGGAAGATGAAGTACGCACGATTTAGTCAGCTCGTCATTGACTTCTGGGAAGAGCGGTGAGGCTCTCTGAAGAGGGTCTTGCTGGCGCCCAGGCAGAAACCACTCGTCCAGACGGCTACGGGATGGTTCCTCTGGAGGAGACCATTCCAGACCCAGAGAACGCGGATGAGTTTGGCGTCCATCCTGTGTTTAATTCGGCTGGGATCAGACGGCGTCGATGGGGGCTGGGACTGGCGAGCCTGACAGCTCCTCAGCATCTGAAGCAGCTAGAGACATACTGTCATCTAGCAGTTCCTCCTCAGTCCCTCCGAACAAGACCAAATCACTCATGGCAGCAGAGGGACATTGATCAGGCCAAAAGAAAAGGATGGGGGAATTCCCAGTGGGCAGAGAAAGTGAGGCACATAGGGGCTGAGCCGGCATGAACTCACTCTCATCCTGTCGCTTTAGTCCTCTGCCCCACCATTATTTCCTGGCCAGATCGTGGGAGGAAGTAAACAAGAGGGCGCGAGGAGCGAGATCACTCTCTGAAAAGAAAGCGGTTCACAAACGGAGAGTGGCGAGATTCATATTCTCGTATTAAGAACATGAATTCTCAGCCATCGCTACATCAGCGTGGGGTTTCCCCAAGCACGGAACACACTCGCTGTGTCCGTCATCAGCGTGTAGAGGGGCTCTGCATGAGCTGAAATGACAAACTGACATTTTAAACAATGCCAAGAAAAAGATCTTTTAGATAAATTTGCTCTTTTTTTCTCTCACTCACCGGATGGCCGCGGGGAAGCGAAAGATCTGCAGCGGGGTGAGTCAACGTCAACCAGTTCAGCGGAGATCAGAGCAGAATAGTCGTCGCTGAAAGAGAAGAAATCTGAATGCCTGTGACGAAGCAGCCAATGTATAGCCAGAGGCCCAGCCCATTCTGGCGGGCTTTGGCGGGCTTCGCTTCCATAGGTCCGTGCAGCACCACTGCTGAGCCATTGGCTTCTTTCTATAACACTACACGAACCAATGGACATGCAGTTTCACTGCATGATTGAATAAGGCTTCAGTTAAGGAGAAAAAATGAGTTTTTCCTGTAGCATCTTTGACGCAGTACGAGTGAAGTATTAAAAGGGAATTCTCTTTCCCAGCATTTGCTTATACAGCATTACTCTACTCAACCGAAGTGGTAACTGGAGACTCAAGCCTCTTGTGTAAAGCCTCCAACATTGCAAAAACCTCTGAAGCCTCCATTGTTTCTATCACCAGAGCTGATTTTTTTTTAAAAAAATGTATGATTTATAGAAAATATGACAAATGAAGACTTTTTTCAAGGCAATCCAACAAAAATATGAGCTACTTTATTGGCAATCAATAATTAACCTTAACTTAACTGTAACGTTTTAGTTTATTTAGTACACTGAGTGTAGACAAACAAAGACACGTGATAATAGACACACATGGCCTTATTGACGTTTTATTTAAACAAACAAACAATGGGACTTTTAGTAGTAAACTATTAGTAGTGGGACTTTTAAAAATTAACACTCAGCATTTCTGCTTGTAAGGGGGTCAGAGAAACAGCAAGACATTTTATTGTGCCATCCCCGAAGCAGTAGTTCACGCAAAAATGAAAATTTGCTGAAAATCATGCCATCCAAGATGTAGACTGATCACCATTGGATCATCTCCAGTGAATGGGTGCTGTCAGAATGAGACTCCAAACTGTTTTTTTTTTTCTACTATAAACCATCAAATACAATTGCATAATCCATAATAATGCTGCCTATACTCAAAAAAAAAAAAAAAAATCCATGAAATCCCAATCTCATCAAAAACCACCAACAATATGTTTTTGAACTGTTTTGTCAATGGTGCTTGATCTGTGCACATTTCTCCCCTGATTCAGACAAGACAAATTTTTCACTTCAGAAAGCAATATTATGAATGAAAGACTTTGATTTTAGTTGAAAATGGTTTTTCACAAATCTTTTTACAAATCTTTCTTCACAAGACATTAACTGATGGTGTGGAATATTGTGATGTTTTTATCTAACCCCTTTCACACTGCACGTCGCCTACTTTGTAAAAGCAAACACATGCACGCACATATTCCAGGTAATCACTGGCAATGTGAAAGTGCAAAATCTAGTGAGCCGGGTACAATTGCCAGGGCACATTACCCGTGTATCTGCCGAAATCACAGTGTGAAAGGGGCTTCAGCTGTTTGGACTCTGTGACAGCTGTGAAGGCTGAAACTGAACGAGAGCAGCAGCAGCAACGACTCGCTCCGAGCGGGGCTCGAACCCGGGTCTCCGATGGGAGGCGGACGCACTAACAAGGAGGCAGAGATATTTGAAGCAGTTTTACTCACCGCCTGCGGTTCCAACACACAATCGTGACCCTTTTTTGTTGGGATTGCATCATCCTTAAGAAATAAACGATATGCAAATCCGTCATCAAACTGGGCTTTGTTTGTACAACAAGCATTTTAGAAATGCAGGGAACAAGCACAAACACTTGCACAACTCCGTTGATGCTCTGTAAAAATAAACTCCATCCACTGGTCCCTTAATGCTGTTTTTTCTTTGGTAATCTGTGCAGGGTTGTCTTGCCCTGGCAACCAAAAACACACGTCTTTTGTGACACTCTCGCTCTGATCAATGAATGCCTGTGCACAGCCTCTCTCTGCTCTGCTATACGGGAGCGCGCGCTCCTCCGGCAGAAGTGCCTCTGGACCCATATAAGGAAATTCCGCTCCATCTAACGTCACACAGAGCCATACTCGAAAAAAACTTTCCGAAACTTGTGTCAAACCTGAAGGAGTATTTTTGGAACAGAAATACTCCTTCAAACGTACAACTTAATTTTAGAAACTTTGTCCATGTTTAGCATGGGAATCCAACTCTTTAACAGTGTAAAAAACTCAGTATGCATGAAATAACATTTCACCCCCCTTTAAGCATTTAGATTTGGATGAATTTGCCTCTTTCAGTCAAGTAAGTGTGAAGTTGTCATTTGCAGCTTGTAAGTGCAGAGAAATGTTTACGTTAATTGAATAGTTCACTCAAAACAAATCTATGTAGGGGAGTCCTGTTATAATCACATGGTTTTAATTATATATATATATATAGAGAGAGAGAGAGAGAGAGAGAGAGAGAGAGAGAGAGAGAGAGATTATTCCATTTAAAATGCATTTTTTTAATAAAAAAATGTTAATTTGACTCATTTTTTTTTTTTATTCAAGGCACAATTCTATTGGTTTTGTTGTATGCTTGTATGACCAGCAGGGAGCCAATGTCACATTACAGTCAAGCCGACAGTCTTTTCTTCCAGTGGGAGACGCTGTTGTTGTTATTTTGATCATGGCAGCAGTTACTCATTGAATATCAATCAAACAAAGGAGAAGAGTGTTATAACGAAGTTGCAGTCAGACGTACTTTTGCCATTGAAGAGCTGATTCAGGTGCATCAGCGCATCCTCCAGAACCACACTACTCAGATTATATCCAGCACTAGTTTTGAGCATGCATTTCTACCATTACCAGATTTGTTTAATTCCCTAGCTAAGAGTGTAAACAAAATAAATAAATTTTATTATAAGAGATTAATTTGTGAAACCCTTCTACTGAAGTAAAAAGAATCAATGTAATTTCAACATTTCATCATGAAAAAAAAAGGAAAAAAAGAAACCACAGAATCGTTAAATAATAACAGGATGACTGCCATCCATGCTGAAAATAGTTTGAGTTTGAATATACATTATTCTTTTCAAAATGCATTATTTTTCATTTAAAAAATATGACCAGAAGAGGGAGCCAATGTTACATTACAGTCAACGCGACAGTCTTTTCTTCCAGTGGGAGACACTGTTGTTTTCTTTCTTGTAATATTAACCCTAACCCTAACCCTAACCTAATTCTAACCCTAACTTTTAAAATGTCAAACAATTCAAATAAATTCACATTTCAATCATATTCATGTTAAATGGTCTCCTGGGTCAAAACGAACTGCTCTCCAGTAAACAGAGCAGATGTTTGGAGAAGAAAACATTTTCCCGTGACATGGGTCTTAGATTGAGGCCGAGGCCGAAAACAGCCTTCTGGAGATGGTTGATAACTAAACTATTTATTATTGTTGTCGTTGTCATTATTATTATTTAAAAAGTATTATTTGGACAAGTTGTCCTATGTGTGTGTGTGTGTGTGTGTGTGTGTATATATATATATATATATATATATATATATATATATATATATATATATGTGTGTGTGTGTATGTGTGTGTAGCATGTGAATGTGTAGCCTGTTTAAAGTCACCATGCGCAACTATCAGCTCAGTGTATTATTATAGAATATGTGATCACAGCTGTTTCACAAGTTCATTCTGCAGATTTAAATACACCGCCTGAAAAAATAAAAAAAATATATACTATACTGTAAGCATTATCTGATAAATGAAATCATTTGCTACTCATAAATTCTATAAAATTTAACTCAATATGGTATGCACTTCAAATACTGGAGAGCCATGCCTATGTGTTTACGGAGGTCCAGGCTCCAGAGAGCCTATTCATATTCATACACACATATCCATAATTACATGTGAATTAGCCTTTTGTGCTCTCAAGATCTCTCCATATTTTTAATTAGTATTTCTAACAATTTATCAGAAAATACCTCAAGAAAGAAGTTTGTACGAGAGTGTGTGTGAGTGCCCTTTGTGATGTTTTCCCCTCTCATACTATGGGAGTCAATGGCTGTTAGCAACTGTTTGGTTGCACACATTCTTTAAAATATCTTCTATGTTCACCAAAATAAAGAAATGCATCCAGGTTTGGGTGTGTACGTGAGGGTGTGTTAATGATGATTTTTTCAATTATTTTGAGTGAAACATCTCTTTATAGGCCACACAATGACACGGGTGTTTTCATATCATATCCATACAGTATCTTACTATTAAATACAAGAATCCAAAAATAACAAAACCCATCTTTCCCGAGGGTAGGGGTGTATGGGACCTCTGAAAAACTTGTTGACATCATAACAAAATGCATCATAAATCATGCAAAACTATGCTGAACTGCACACTATTTCTACCATATAAATATAAAAAGGAAGGGTATATATACACAGAATGAAGTTCCGAGTTCAGCTCTAATCTTGGAAACAGAGTCAAGTGTTCTCTCATTAGTCAGCGGATGTTGTTAAATCTAGTTTGTACCAGCAGAGGCTTAAAAACGGGGGAATACCGCCTTTCTCCTCCTCTCTGTGAAAACTCTGTGTTCTAGTACATCCAAACGGTGCACGTAACACACATTACTGACGTTTTCGGCTGATTTTCTCATTGGTTCTCTAAATTGTTGGGTTGGGCATGCCTTTGCAACATCCCGCTTCTTTGTTCAGACTTCTCATCTTCAGACTCAGGGTTGCCAGGTTTCCGCAACAAACCCCTCCCAATTGCTACTCAAAACTAGCCTAAAGGCATTTCGAGGGGATTCCCCTTCTAAAAAAATTCAAGTTCCGGCTGGTGAAATACACTTTTTCCCCCTTGGTGACACTCGCATCTCAGTTGATAAATATCACCTTCCTGGGGTCGCGTCAACCCGCGCCAAAAGTGTTTAAATCGGCATCATTCCGCGATAAAACCGCGGACTTGGCAACACCGGACTCGCTCCTCCTCCCTTCCTGCAGCTGCTGTGCACTCGCTCGGCGCTCTCAGCCACGAGGTGTCCACGCGCCGCTTCTGGCCGCTGATTGGCCAGTGACGACCCAAACATCGAATTTCGACCAATGGGAGCGCTGTGCATGCGCTGAGCCATGCGGTGCATACAACTTCCACATGAACAGCTGAAGTGGTAAACAAGCCTAGTGAGTCACTGGCACAAACTCTGAGTATAAAACCCTGGCCTTGCCCAGCGTGCGCAAACAAGCTCTTACACTGATCATGCGAGTACGGCGTATGAACATTGTGAATTTGCACAAAGCACTAGTTTGCTACAGTCCATACTCGCTTATAATTTAAACAGCTTTGGCTACGGATTTGGACGCACTTTTGAAGGACTAAGTTACATTACGTTAACTAAATATCTGTTTGAGTTACCAGCGCGTTTGCTTGTTTCGTTGCGACTCGGACGTCGGTGAGATATCACAATGGTGGGGATGACAAAAAGAGTCAAGGTCTTCGAGATCGTCTTCAGCGACCCATCCAAGAGCTTTTACTGCAGTGGAGATAAAGTGTCGGGGAAGATCCTGGTGGAGGTGTTGGAGGTGACCAGGGTGACGGCTGTGAAGGTCCTGGGCGTCGGATGCGCTAAAGTGGAGTACGCTAAAGGCAAACAGAGATGCCGTGAAGAAGTCGACTATCTGAAGTATGAAGAGGTTGTGCACCTGGATGACCAACCAACAGGTGAGTTAGAAGATTTAGCTGAGCTTTTGAAGCTGACTTTGCTTTGATGAGATGATGCTGATGTTGCAATGAATGAATGAGGCAGTGCATTGTGAAGAGAGAAACACTGGGTGTTTAGAGAGGAAACTCAATGCATCTCAAGTACATTGATGTTTTATTAAAATAAGTGGTTCTATATTTAAATCTCAGATGCTAAAACGTGTATTGAAAAAAAAAAAAACTATTGATTGAAATAAAAGCCATACTCATAGTTTATAGTATTGAGATTGCATTGTTTGCATCAATTCTCATGTGTTGTGTTGAAAACTCTTCTAAACTGTATATATGCTTATCTTCTCACAGACACAGATGGTTCGGTCATCCTCCGTCCTGGAAACAAGTACGAATACACCTTTGGCTTTGAGCTTCCTCAACAAGGGTGAGCTTTGCAGATGATAATCTCCTGGAGTTAATTTCCTTGGAAGTCTTGGAAAATTAATGAATGTGTTATTTTCCCAACAGACAACTGGTGTCTTCTTACAAGGGCAAGTTTGGGTTCGTGCAATACTTTGTGAAGGCTCTGATGGAAAGCCCCGCTCAGCCTGCCATGGAGTGCAGGAGGCACTTTGAGGTTGAGGAGCCCTTGGATGTCAACACCCCAGACTTACTGGTGAGTTCCTCATATCATGAATTCAGTTGAGCTGTAGGCCACAAATCATGTCTTCACTTCTGGTTAGGCTTTTCCAAATTCTGCTCATTGGTGGTTCTTTGTCTGTTTAGAGACAGCACATCATTAATCATATCCTCATCATTTCTGTTTTGTCATCCAATAGTCCCCTACCGGAGGCATGAAGGAGAAGAAGGTCACCTGCATGTTCATCCCAGACGGCCAGGTTTCCCTAAACGCCAAAATCGACAGGCGTGGCTTCTGCGAAGGTGAAGAGATCTGCATAGATGCCAAATTTGAGAACACCTGCTCTCGCATCGTGGTACCCAAAGCGGCCATCATCGCCAAGCACACCTACCAGGCCAACGGCCGCACCAAGGTCTTCAGGCAAAAACTCTCCTCAGTACGTGGCAACCACATCATCTCCGGCATGTGCGACGCCTGGCAGGGCAAGAGCATCCGTGTGCCCAAGATCAAGCCCTCCATATTGGGCTGCAACATCATTCGGGTGGAATATGCGCTGATGGTGAGTGTTGCCTTTCACAATAACTATAGTAGCAATGTGTTACATCCCCAATGCTTACTTAGAGCTCCTTTGTTCTCTACAGATTTACATGCACATCCCGGGCAGTGATAAGTTGGTTCTGGAGCTGCCTTTGGTCATTGGGACGGTGCCCTACAATGGTTTTGGTAGCCGCACCAACAGCATGAGCAGCCAGGATGGTTCTGTCAGCAATGCATCGAACAGTTGGGTGTCCCTGCGGATGCCGTCGTCTGCCCCACCAAGCTACTGTGACATTACACGTGACTGCAGCCTGGACCAACCTCTCACACCTCTGTTGGATGACTATGATGGTGGAGACAGTCCCATCTTCATGAACTTGAATGCATCCAAATTCCAGTTCCCCCCGCTCCCTACTTATTCTGAGGTGAGTGTATAGTTACTGTATAAAAAATTAACACCGATCGCTATTGGATATCGATATAAAATGAATCTCATATTTGTTCTTCTATCGTTCAGGTGGAGGAGGAATACAACGGGAACGCCCGCATGCTTCCTGTCTGCTGAACAAAGCTGGCAGAGCACTAGAACTGAACTGTTGCCCATCATAAATGGGCTTCTTTTCCACTCTTAGCACTTCGGGCTTTCACCATGTGGATCGGAGCTGGTTTGAGAAGTGTCGTATGGACGTGTGGAAGTGAAGATGAAGCGGGGGGTTTTGGGGCCCGAGTGGCCCCTCTGCAGGATGAGCTAGTCGAAGTTCAGAGGAAGAAGGAGTGAAGTCTGAGCGCTCTTGTGCCTGCATTGCTGACAGCCATCTTATATCATGCATCAGTCAAATTTAATGCGTTTCTGTCATATTATTGATGCTGTTTCGGGGGCCTGAAAGAGGGCACGTGGACTGTTAGGCGAGCTGTATTTCATTGTGTTTGAGCTGATCTTTCATGATATGAGATAACTGCTGAGGTGCAAACTGATTGTGCCACATTATAGCCATTTAAACACACATAGACTTCCCCATTTGTGGTCATGTACTTTCCAGTAGTCCCCAATATAACATTAGCATTTAGCTCATCATTTTCATTACCATTCCGTAATATATTTTTATTTTTTGCAGCGTTGAAAGATTTCATTTTTTAGAAACATTCTTCAACACGTTTGTTTGATTTTATGCTGGCCGTGAGGTTAAGTTAATGTGCTTTTCAACATTTTTCATCAAGGGAAAATCATGCAGTGTCAGTTACAATGTACCAGTGTTGAGGCTGATTTTTATTTAATTTTTTCATGCACTTTTTTAAGGATGCAAGTTGCTATACAACTACTCCCAGGGATATTTCTTATGTTTTCATTTTGTTTTGCTCTTGTCTTCCAAAATTGTTTGTTGAGGGATCAAGCATTGCATGTGCAACTCAAGAATCTGTACTGTAATACGTTGAAAACCTTGTCCTAACAAAGGGCTCCACTGATGTTGCTTCTTCCACTGTGGACTTGAACATTAGGCCAAAAATGAACTTGATACTTCAGGTGCCAAAATTGGGGTCTTTTTGGACTTCGAGCCCCAACAACCTTCATTTGCGAGACCAGAAGCTGCACTGTGTAGACATATCCTTAAGACATTTTGATGAACATTTCACTTGGGGAGATCTTCCTGAACTTTGTGTGTGTGTGTTCCGTTTTCTGTTTCTTATAGAATATAAAATGTCTGTTACTGTTATTGTAAACAGTGTAAATTTGCAATGATCAAAATACAATTTTTGTATCTTATGGTAAAGTGTTTTTTTCAATAAAAGTTTTTATGATATTTTCTGCATCCTATTGTTTATTTGAAGTATTCTTAAATAACCACACATTTGAAACTCTTGACTGTTAAGTTAATAATCACTACTAGAGATCGAATGCATGTCATTGCAACAGACATAATTGTGTCTTAAGATTCATTACTGTGATAATTAACTAGTGGTGTTATCTTAAATAAGAATCACTATTGGGAATCTGACAAAGTATTATACTCTTCAGGCATTAAACACTATCTCAGATCATGTGGCTTATTTAAAACCAATCAGACTTCTACCTCATCTCATAAAACAAGCAAAACAACCCCATGTTAAAGGTAAATCAGAAGTTGTAGGTGAGTTCTTAACTTGGGCCAGTAACTGGACCATCCAAATATGCACTTGGCATTGGCATCGGAGGAATGTTTTGTACATGCAAACGTTCTCATATTTTCATTAGAAAATGCAAAAATCTATTTTATACAGTGAGAACAGACAGTGTCAAAAGAAGAGGACTAGCTAACACATTACAACACCCCTTTAAAGTTCTCGTTCTCCAATACAACACAGCTGGCTGGAAAAATCTCTTGGAAAATCCATCGTTTCGGCTTTTTCAAAAGTTAAGTGTTTATTTTCAGTGGCTGGCTAAAGATAAGATTTAAAATGTGGAAACTGGAGACCAATAGTGAGCTGAGAATCAATGCAAGATAAACAGACATGGATGTTTATATTAGCTCAAGGCAAACAAAATGATCTGTTCACCGCCATAAAAAAGGCTTGGTGTCAATAAAACCAGGGCTGTTGTTAGGGTTCCAGGAAATTGTTACTGGTCAAATATGTCAAAATTATATTTTGGTCCGAATTTGAGACATTCTGAATCCTATTCAAATGTTATCCCACGTATCAGACCCACTCTTAATCGCTTTTTTTTCCTACTTAAGCAACTTTCCTGACAGTGGTCTTGTAGAGTTGAAGAAGGGTCGAGTCATTTACGTCATTTTTGTGCTGCTCACTTTCTTGTGCGCATGAAGCTTATGTTTAGACGTGCTCTTCTTCTGCAGAGCAATTACTGATAAGGGCAAAACTGTTTATCTTGTCCAAGACACCCGTTTCATGAGCCCCTCTCTCTTCACTCTGTTTGCCCTCGCCCTCAAGCCCTTTCTGTTTTCCGGCCTCAGGAAACCCTCCCATAATTAAAGCTTCAGCCCATTCTCTTCCTCTCTTTTATATCAGTACGAAATATTTGGTTCCCAGGAGATGAAACCAGCCCGTGATACACAGTTAGATTGACAAACCCAAAGTTTCTTGTATATTGGTACACTCCAGAATGCACACAATGGCGTGTTTTCTCCAGACTGTGTAAATGACAAAACTATGTGTGCTAGTTTGTTTCAAACATTCAAAAACTGTTATTTTTCTAAATGTCATAAAATTCATTGTAGTGTTACATGAAAGAGTGAATGTCCCCAGTGTCCTTTAGTTCCTTCACAGAAGTATTATATTGAGGAATGAGGAAGCAAGACTGCTGGTAGCCTAAAGATTGACAATCATGGCTGTCTTGTCGGTTTAGCTAGTTAAGCTGCTTTGTGGGGAAACCAGCATAAAAGCATCCAAAACACATCAAAGACATATCATTTCAACAGATGTGTATATTTTTGATATCATAAGTCAGAGTGGACAGCCTAATGGGTTAAATACTATACTGCTGATTACCCTTGTTTCTATTCTCTGTTTGACAAAGATATTAGAACGTAGTTGTGCAAGTGCAGCATATGTAAATTAGCAATCATGCCAGGCCTTTATGAGCTGTACACACTGTGTCCGATAAACAACCCACTCTTCAAATAAGAACAAAAAACAAAACAAAAATTAGAGTAAGCCAAAATCCATGAACCTCTTAAATAGAGTGCCACAGGTGCAGCCCAGCCTCTGTCCTTGCAATCTCACAACAAAAGACAAAGGTAAAAGGGGCAGGGCTGTAACATACAGTTAGGCAATTTCTGAAATATGTTTAGAAAATGAGGAAGACAGATTCCCTGGCACTGTTTCACCACCGATGTGCAGAGAATAACAAGTTGCTATGCTGCCTAAGTCAACAGTCAAATTCCTTGTTTTGCTGATGTTGAAAGAGCAGTTGTGGTCATCAAACTAGGCCTAGTGTTCAAGCAGTCACATCGTTTGTGCACATTGTTGCTAATGAGGCCTTGAACTGTAGTATCATCAGCAAACTTGATGTAATTGTCTTAATGTTTGCCAGCATAGTCTTAGGTTATTAGGGTTAATGGCAGTGGGCTCAGTACAAAGCCCTGCAGCACACCCCTTATGAGACAAAAATATATTGCAATATATTAAAAGCGGCAATCATTTGTATATTTTGCAATATATTATATAATATATGTATCATCAATATATTATTAAATGTATTCAAATATATTAAATATTAGGAAATAAAAAGGGAAAATAATATATTACAATATATCACAATATATTTTAAGAAATATATTGGTAAATATATTTTCCTTTCGTAAGGGACTGCTGTGAAATATGATTTCCCAAAACGTTTGGATGCAGATTTGGACTGCTTTTGCTCAAGACGTTGCAGAGACATGGTGGACATGGCATCCTTTGTGCAATGTTTATACTAGTAATAATATTAGTATTGGTTCAAACTACAAATGTGAAAATGAAAAGTGCTTAATTGTAGTGAATGTGCACTTGTCTTGTAGTGAACATCAAATCTTAAAAATATATTTAAAAAACTTTACTTGGAGACAATATCACATCAATGATATAAAAGGTCACTTAAGTGTACAAAAAGAGCACTCAATTCTGAATTATATTTTTTCATAATAATGTGTCTACACCAGTGCGGTAACAACCCATTGTAATCAGTGATGCTGCATACACTTGATGCAGTGTGGCGTGACATGACACAACAAAACCCTGTCGGTAAGCTGATGCCTCGTTCCATTAATTAAGTCCTGGCAAAAAGTACTAATTATTTGAAATGGTCATTTTGCCGCGTCCAGTGAAGAGAGCATTTAGCTATTGTGTCGTGGTCGCGTCTGGTATAAACACGGTGTTAAGTACACTTTTTCAAAGTCCTACCTTAGTTGGTCAAAAAGTAGTCTAAGGTTATTTTAATTGCATTTAATATGAAACTATTATACATTTTCATTTAATTGCAGTTAAGTGTCTGAAAACATTACATTTAGTTCACACATATATTCTTTTAAAATTATAAAGGGTACTACAAGGGTAATGTTGGTCTTGTTTTGTACTATAATCAGCCTCCCAAAGTACTTCTCAGAAGCAAGTGCTACTTGTTGGTAGTCATCCAAGCACTGTCACTAGAGACGTCGTTGGCAATGGTTTGATAATGGTTGTTTAAATGATAAATACGTTCTTGACGCACATGTACAGGGATGCCATTCAGGCTTCACATGGATTTAATTTTAGCGGGATTCTCCACTCACAAACAGTTACTGAAAACACCTGATCTGTAGCTTGTGTGGTATTGGATCACGTCAAATGTGCATAAATATACGGGTAGATAGGAGTCACTGACATGCAGCGTGACCAGATGACCCTCAGGCAGACCAGATAAGGCACGCCTTGTGGGATGCCTTTCACATGCATAGTGAGAAATGCTTAGCATTATTTCCTAAAACTGCAACTCTGAAACGGAGGCTAATGTGCTACGTGTTCAGAGGCACACTCAAAACACACGCAAGAACTGCCTTACTGACAGTTAAGATTGATGCATTGTTTCTATATAGACCTGCATGTAACTATCATGAAACCTTGTTAGTAGCACTGTCTCCCCCTTTCAGATGTCAGGCAATTACATTGAATTCAAGACTTTTTGCTTAATAAGGATAATGTGATGAGACTTATGTTTTGTCCCTGATGACTCTTGTGAAAATAAGTACACTTTAGCATACTTTTAAAAAGTATTGGTTTTTACAGAAATAAACTACTTTTTTACTTTGAGCATTTTTTGTCTGAATTAAGTATATGACTTTTGTATGTATTTAAATATATTTGCAATTGCACATTTGTAATAATGAAGTTGAAATACCAAGAAACATAATATTTATAATATACAGACTATAGTGACAATCATAATTTCTTTTCATGTGCTTTATGTTATAGTATTGTCGAAAAGTAAAACGATTAATTGTTTTATGACTATAGAACTGGTTCAGTGGGAATATTTAGACAATCAGCTCAGACACACTTGACCTTTGACTTCAAACTAATATTTTCTTGACCGCTGGGTGAAAAAACATTTAAAGCTCTTTTAAACATTGTTTCAGAATGTTTTAAACCAGCATTTTCATATATTAAAATGTATTTAATATCTTAAAATAAAATACAAAAGATGTTTTAGTGTTGCATGGAAATTGTATGTTTTTTTTTTAGATAATTATCTTGTACACCATGGAATCAGCGAATTTCAATTTTTTTTTTAATTGTTGTGCCGTGAGACGATTTCAGTACAGGATTACAGGTGTGTTAACTATATAGAATAATTGCACACTGTTTCACACTGCCTGAAGCCTGCAGTTCAACCAGACATGCTAAAACCATACAATAACACTGGTATTCAGCCTGAGGTTATAGACATTGTCAGTGCGGCACACATCTGTCAGAGATAGACTACCTGAGAAATATCCATTACAACTCCCTTTGGGCTCAAACTGGAGTATAATACACTATAGCTTTACACTAACTGAAGGAAATGTGGTAGCACTATACAATAAGGTTTATTTGGAACATTAAACATGAGTTAATCTTATTCAATGTTAATTTAAACATTTACAAATATATATATAAAAAAAAATCAAAAGTATCTGTTAAAATTATTTATTGCCCTATGACCTGATGTAAACCATTTATATTTAAACCATTTATTTATTTAAAGATTAATAAATGCTATGAAAATACATTGCTCATTGTTAGTTCATATTAGTTAATGCATTAATTAATGTTAAAAAAATAAGATCTTACTGTAAAGTGCAATTTTATTTTAACAATTAAATTAATAGTAAAATGACGTCAAAGTGAATTGAAAAATCTTTACACCTTTAATTGACTACGAATTGTTCAATTATTCAGTTAAAATCCTTAAAGATTATTCAACTCAATTTGATGGAGTTTTACTATTACTTAAATGGCGTTCTTTTTTTTTCTATGTGTTACAGAAAAATATGAGTAGCAAGACTTGCCTGCACATTATTAGGGTGTTGTGGCTGATTGCAGGTGCAACATTAATATTGTGAATGCTTTGGCCTAGAAACATAATAGCACCACCCCTCGGTAAACCCCATGATTTTAAATTTCAATTATGTCTTTAGCATAAATAATGATGAGTTATGTTTGTTCACATCCCTAATCCTATGAGCAGCAGGAACTAGTGATTATGGTTTTGATTTAGTTTTCTCTTGTTTGTTTCTATGGTTTTTGATGAATTTGCTCATTAGCCATTATTTTAACCCCCTCCTCCTGTTTCCCCCTCATCTGCTGCCTTATTCAAAGTCATCTTCCTGTTTTGGTATTTTGTCCGTTCTTGTAGAAGTTTATTTGTTGCTCTAATGTGGATTTAGTTACCTGTCTTCTGGATATTCTAATTAAAATCCCTTTTTTGTTTATCTCCTCCGTATGTTTGTACCTCACCAACCTGACCATATTTCTTTATCCAGCTGGTTTAATTCTCTTTTTTGATTAGCACTGCTTTAGTCAGGAGGAGTAAACATCATTGATAAACTTAGTCTGTCAACTGAGATGAAGATGTAGGGGAATATCTTTGTTACGTAAACTAATCAGCTTAAATGTTTTGTACACACATTCATTTCTTTTGCTCACTACCAGCTAAATTGCTCCATCCATTTCATGGAAATGCTATTCGTGGAAACTTAGCCCGGCCCTTCCCTGAAACTTCAGGGCCAGCACACATACGTGCATAATGTCAGAAACTCATTTCCACAGTCTTTTCTGTTCTAGTGTGAGCTGCAGACATAAGAAATATCTCACATCATGCAAATTGTCAGTGAGAGGTTTACGTGATCAGACTTGATTTTCACATGGAGAACAGGGAATGGGCTCAGATTAGGGATTAATAATGATCCATAATACACAAGCAATGCACCTAAAGCAATGCACCTAAGGCAACTTGCATGGCTTGGCAAGCACCCATAAGATCATGCCATTGTGGCTCTGAGTTTTGCTTGGGCAGGCATTGGAGATCATTCTCCAGTCTATCTATTACTCCAACCTGTCCATCATGAGAAACCTGAGCTTGCTGTGTGCATGGATGCCAGCTGCTTCTAAAAACAGGAAGTTGTGTGTGACAGCCACATAAGATCTCTTGCACTGACCTTTCCCCTCATTCTTACTGTCTCTTTGCCAGTCCTTCATCTGTATCAAGATGAGGCCAAGTCTTTCCTTTCACAGTACTGTAACACACTGCACTTGACTTCTTTATGCCTTCTCTTATTAGTACTCAACCTCTTCAACTGTTTCATGCAAGGGACGTCCTTATATAGCCAGTGATGTTTGCATTTATTTTATATCAGCAGAAGCTCAGAGTTTTTAGTGCTAAACCTCATACATGTTTGAACTTGTCTAAAAACATGTTCCATTAGGGAGCTCAAAAACAAGTTGTGCAATAAACAACTTATGAGTTCTGTCAGATATTGCTCAGGACATCTTAATACACCTTGCACAATGTTTGTTTGCCTTTTTTCGTAAGTAGCCATCATACCAGTTAATCTAGGAACAATATGAGTGCTATATTCAGCTTTGCAGTTTGTCCACTTGCCCTTATTTGTCTGTAAAAACAGAATACAATTAGTATTAAAGTGTCTGTTAGTATATATTTACATGATTTTTATTTAAATGATCATTTAGATCTCATCGTTGCAGCACCTCTTTTCACCCTCGGCAGAAAACGTTCTGTTTTAGTTCCTGTCTCTTTAAAGTCGGTCTTTCCAAAACGCTCAGTCTGCTCTGATTGGTCAACCATTTAGAGCATGTGCTGAAAAATGTAATGCCTGTAACATAATTGATTTCAGCTTCTTAAAGCCTTTTTTTTTTCTTTTTTTTTTTGGTGAAATCACTTACTAAATTGTTCTTCGAGGATGGGCCAAATTAGATGGGGGTTATGCAAATGTGTAACATGGTGACATAGCTAAATCACAAAAAATGATGTTAAAACTATAAAACGAGGCATTTCAGGTGAGTGTTTGATGTTGGAGACTTTAGCTTTGGATTTTGTGCTTTGTAATTTTTCAGATTACTTACATGAAGCTATCTTACAAGAGAAAAGGTGTTTTGTTTTTTCAACAGATTAACATGCAATTTGTCCATAATCATTACTATTTCAATTTAATGGTTTATTTATTTTATTTTATTTTATTCACAATTTGATCTTTTTTTTATTTAATTATCATGCATTCACTGTCTGTTTTATATTTTATTTTTGTATCTAATCAAACAACAGTGTTGAGGGTTAGCTGGTGTGATCACATACAACATTGAAAGGCCTGTGTGGTATCTATTTTTTGTTAAAAGATTATTGAAAATATTAGATGTGGTGCTGAGCGGTAGGCACAGTCCTGGGTCAGCATCTCTGTCTTGATGTCACATTATGCA
Source organism: Carassius auratus (assembly GCF_003368295.1). Classification (NCBI taxonomy): domain Eukaryota; kingdom Metazoa; phylum Chordata; class Actinopteri; order Cypriniformes; family Cyprinidae; genus Carassius; species Carassius auratus. The sequence continues at coordinate 203,114 of NC_039298.1, forward strand.
ATCTTGGCAGTGATCCATGTGGAGCAAAGTTGAATCACCACTGTCCCACTGTAATGGAAACTCCTCTCATATTCCAGGTGAGTAATGGTAGGTCAGCTGCTCTTTTTCCCCTGCTTGTTTGTCTGACTTCCTCATGATAGAATATATTTTGTTTTGGAACTTCTGTATTCAAGCATGTGATGCACATCGTCCGAGGAGCAAATAATGCTGACCTTGCTGTGTGAAAGCATTTGACCACCATTTTTCCTTGTATAGTGGTAGGCATGGTAATACTACAAGGGTGACCATCAAAAACATGTCCAAGTCACATAAAAACAGTACATCAAATACTACTATAAAGTATAATTAAATATTTACAGTTTCTCACACAAAATTATTAATTGGCTTCAAAGAAGTACTTTCATGACACTTTTGTGAATTCTTTAGAGGTTAAAAAATCTAGTCCCCATTTATTGTAAATTCTCCAAAACGTGTGACCAATGCAGTTCATTTCTCCTTATGTGTTTCACTAATCAACGAACAGGGTTGGAATGCATGACTTACCAGCCACTTCAACTGCTCAGTATCTAATCAACTAATCACATGGAAGATGTTTAGTGCATTTAGGCTAGTAGTGATCTGCTGAAGTTCAAATAGAGCATCAGAATGAGGAAGAAAGGTGGTTAAGGCAGGCCACACACTTGAAGATTTTATTGCTGAAACTTTATAGCTGAGGCCTCATAAATGCCATGAAAGTGCAGTACTGAGAAAGAAGATCACACATATTCACATTTGTTTTTCTTACCATAAAACAAAACTCACACCAGGAGAACCAGCTGATGACGCTGATTGCCCTTCATTTGTTTTTTACTTTACGTTTGATCTCCATGAGAAATCGTCTCATCATACTGCACACTAAAATCATACTACAATCGGCAGTGGTGTGGTTTTGTGGTCTGGCTGAATCGTGTAGTGTGTGCTTTGGGAAGATTGTAATGCTTAACGTTGGTTGAAACTGTTCTCAAGTCTCTGATCTCCACCAGTTTTATAATCAGTTAAGATTTGAAAATCATTTAGTGTGTTCCAGGCCTAAGTGACTTTGAATGTGGCATGGTGCTAAACAGGCTTGTCTGAGTATTTCAGAAAAGTCTTGTTTACCTATGTAACCCTGGTTCCCTGAAGGAGGGAATCGAGATGTCATGTCGGTGACCGACAAATTAGGATCTTGCTTTGAGAGACCAATCTACTTTGAGTTTAATTCAAATTGACATGCAATTATTCTATCCAGCTGCCGCTGATCACAGCGTGAGCATGAAAAGGTAGCAGGTGCAATGCATTCCAGGTTCTCGCTAAGAAGCCGAGCGGGTGACCCGGCGGGTCAGCGGTGGTACAGCAGCCGTGGCGATGGGATGTGATGTCTCCATTCCCTCCTTCAGGGAACAAGAGTTATGTAACCAAGACGTTTCCTTTCAGTCACTCAATCTTGACGTCACATTGGTGACTGACGAATTGGGATACTCTACCAAAGCGCCATGGATTCTGCCCCTTCTGGTGCCCTGTGCTAGCCGTAGCATTTAAGGTGGAGGCAGCTTCTCCACAGGCCGTATGAGCATTGCCTGATCAGGGATGCTGCAGAAGTTCAATCCTTCCCGAAGGAGGTGTCGGGAGCAAATATGCATTTGAACATCCGTTTAGTGGCATATGGAAAATTGGAGATGGTTCTAACCCTCTTGGAAATGGCAGAAGTCTGCTGCGAAACACTGGCTCCAAGGCTATACCGTGGACTTTACACATATGGGGTCCACTTAGGTCTTGCATATGGAAACCAGCCTTCTACCGGTTCTCAAAGATTCAAGGAGTGAAGGTCTGGTGCCAGACATTCTGCTGCATCTGGCTGCCGAGGGGATGGAAGAGCCCGACAGGGTCCACAATACGGACACTTTGGAGTAGTTTTTCTAACCCTGACCTCTCGGTGCCACTACCCGTTTGAGGTGAGAACACAGGAGGATACTGGCTCCACAGAAAGGCTATAGAAGGACTATAGTGCTATATACATGGAGGCTATATAGGGTCGGGTAGTGCTTGCCAGGCACCCAGAAACCATGCAAATGGGACCAATGAAACCACCGCGGTACCCGCAGTGTGCCCCACTGGTGCTAGGTGGAATGCAGGGGACCAAATTTGTGTGGCTTGTGGGTGGACTGAAGAGGGTTCTGTGTGCAGTGCAATACTTACCTGGTTCCACAAGTTACCAGAGGGTGCATGAGTAGGGCTTTTGTCGATGTTCCCAAACCGCCCGCTGCTGCCGGCTGGTGAAGGAGGAGGATGAGCGAGGTCTGATGTTGGGTTGTCCACAACACTCTGTGCCCTCCTGCGACTCAGAGATAGAGAAAACTGCACTCACATCGAGATTTTCCAGATTCTCCACCCAGCCCATATATGGGGGAGAGGTGCCTTCACCATCCCCAAAAGAGAAGCTTCCTCCCTCTCTGGGACGCCTGTCCAGTGGCCTCTCACTCTTCTGTTCAATGTCATGTCTGAAGGGGCGGACAGGCCAGACGAGTACTCAACTGGATTGGAGGTGCTAGAGGAGTGGTGGGCCCCCAGTGTTGGTAACCAGAAGGGTTTGCCACCACTCTAATCCTCAAACGACTCTTGCAACTGCTGGAAATAGCCTTCACCTGGTGCTGAGGCGCACAGGGGACTGGCCGCTTGCAGAACGAAAGGGGGTACTGCAGCCTGAAGGGTGCAACCCACTCAACTCAAAATGACCACCCGTGAAGCGCCGTACCAGCAACCCCAGAAGCTTCCAGGAGCACGTTGAACTCATAGACACTTGAAGACACTAGATGGAGCAGAACGATTTTATCAGCTCCGAAGCAAAAAGCTTGCAAAATGCATTGCACCTGCTGCCTTTTTATGCCCATGCTGTGATCGGCTGGAGCTGGATGCAATAATTGCATGCCAATGTGCATTGGCTTGTTTAGTTTACACTCAAAGTAGATTGGTCTCTTGTGACATTGAGAGTGACTGCTTGAAAGGGCTGCTGATCTACTGAGATTTTCATTACCATCTCTAGGGTTTACAGAGACTGGTTAAAAAAATAGAAAATATCTTGCAAGTGGCAGTTCTGTGGGCAAAAAGCAATTTTCTATCTATCTGTTCACCCCCTAAAAAAACAAGACAATTATGCTATTGAAAATACTGAAGGCAACTTACATGACTAGTTTTACTGCTGCTTGTACTTTTTGGATCACTGAAGGTGAAACGTATCACATTCAGTTGGTGTTCAACCTGTTTCTGCAGCTCAACTGGTAGAGCACGACACTATAAACTGAAGCTCGTGGATTCAGTCCAAAGGAAACACAAAAACAGACACGTACACACATAATCGCAATAGATGCATGTTTTAGAATGCACTGTAAAACTTTTTGGATAAATGAATTTAGCAAAAGCATTGCTTTGCATGCCAGAAGCTACCGAACATGTTAGTGGCACATTTACATGCTCTTGTAAATGTGTCATATCTGCAAAAAATAGGTCATGAATGTATTAATATGAAGGGATTTTCCATATTTATTTAATGATTTATTTTTAAATGCGGTTTACCTCTAATGTGAATTTTGGACTCAGTATAAGCTTAGGTAGATTCTCTTTGATAAATACACATGTGTTAAGGGTCGCCATGAGTTAAACTGTTAAACTATTGCCATACAGGTAGTACATGGTAACTCTAGCTATACTTCAACATCTTTCCAAATACTGCCCTCAAGTGCTGTGGTTTTTAAGCATTGGCGTTATTTTTGCTTAGCCAATAAAAGGACAGCTAGTATATCAAAGTTTGTTTGAGAAAGTTTATAGTTTCTGAAAATTCTAAAGAAAGCCTTCCAGCCTTTTAGATGGAGAGATGTTAAAAATGTTAAATTTCCAGTCAAAGAATTGTATTTAAAGCTATATTTTTATACCTGCTTCTCATAGCATTGCGATTTTACAGTGTGCTAGAGTGTCACGTAACAGCATGGCTGAGAGAGCATCTTCTTACCTGAGATTCTGACTAATCCTAACCACTGTGTTAATAATTCATCACCATAAAGTGTGAACTGTGAGCTGAAACTAAACATGCGAGTAGAGAGCGACCATGTGCAAACTGACTGATGAGGATCTGGATGCTTGTGCCCTCCAGCCAATCAAGAAGAACATATCAACCGCACAATATAAGAACTATTCGGCTTATAACTAAAGGGAATTGAGTTTAAGTCATGAATTCATCCATCACAATAAAAACTTTACATCAGTCATTGGTGAAAAATATGAGAGCAGGTACTTTTCTGTTCACTGAACTGATAGTTTAAAGATAGTTATGATGTGGTAACCATGTTGTTAATGTGTGATGTGCCAATCAGTTATGTAGTAACCATCATATTCACTGTACTATTTTGTCCATACAGAATATATAGTGTTTTCATTTTATGTCTTGTATCTCTTATACATTAGCTTAAATATATATATATTTTTTAATGTTATATGGTTAAATCTAGAACAGATAGTTGTAATAAAGCTCAATCCAGACGAAACATTCACAGTTATTTGGGAAATAAGGGAGAATCTAAACATTAGCCTAAACGGTGAACTGAAAAATATTTTTTTCAGAACAACCAGTGTTCATTTCAGCAGGCTAGCCAGGCCAAATATGGCTTTCCAAGTCTCCCGACTCCGGTATGCCTGAACTCTGGCTTTACTTGGCAGTATTACAGGCACAAAAATAAACAAACTCCACCGCTCACATGCAAGAAAAGATTTCGAGGAAAAGGATCTGAGGATAATGTGTGCCACTGGGGTTAATAGACACAAACCATTTGAGCCAGAGTTTTGGTTTCATTTGTCTGATCTGCTGTGCTCCAGTTTGTTTCAGTGGATGTCTAAACCTGAGGGGGAATTTGTCTTCAAATACGACTCATTTTCACTTCACTCTTTGTGATCAAAAAGTCCCACTCTATTTAAAGTTCATGTGTTCAGCTTCAAAAGCCCCACAACATAGTAATCTCATGAGGCACATTTCTTGGATGGCTTCCTAACATAACTGTGCCTCCCTTTGATTGGCCACAACACATACTCATGCATGTTCTCATTGGTTGAACCCAGTGAGCAGCAAGCTTTCATGATAAATGCTCAAGATTTCCCTTAATTTCCCTTCCTTCTTTCCCTTATCATTTCTCTATCCCTTCTAGCAAATAGTTAAGTTACAACAGTTACCAGAAATTAGGTATGACTTTTCTAAAAATCGAACATTATATTTATATAGTATAATATATATATATATATATATATATATATATATATATATATATATATATATATATATATACACACACACACACACACACACACACACACACACACACACACACACACACACACACACACACACATATGACCTTTGCACATTTGGATAAACCCACCACAGATTCCACTAAATGTTCTGTTTCCCTACTTGGATACTTCCTGTGTTCTGCCAAATTGCAGTTTTTTTCCCCCAGCCACATCACCCTTCCTGGCCTGAGTTTGAGAACAGTACTTCCCCTACATTTCTGTATACTCATTCACAACAGCAGCCCAGATGCGTCTGATTGGTGGCTGGCTCCGATCACGCTCCTGCTGATTGGCTGTGTTCTTTGAGCATGCTGTGAACACGCTGTGAGTGTGTGCCAGCATCTCCTGTCTGACTCTGGCCTGAACTGTGTAAAAATGCGGGTGTCAGCCTTTAAGGAGCGGAGCACCATCTTGACATTATGCAGTTTGGGTCAGACGTAAACTTGGAAAGAGTAAATCTAAACCTGGACGCACCAACAACTCTTTTTTTAATGTAATTTGTTGTATAGCAGCTTTTTTTTTTTTTTTCAGGTTACAGTTAAAGGGTTACTTCACCCCAAAATGAACATTTTGTCTTTAATCACTAACCACTAATAACTAGTCATTAAGCCCCATGTCGTTCCAAACCTGTAAAAGCTTTGTTCGTCTTCGGGAACACAATTTCAGATATTTTGGATGAATACCGGGAGGCTTGTGACTGACCCATAGACTGACAAGTAAAATACACTGTCAAAGTCCAGAAAAGTATGAAAAGCATCGTCAGAATAGTCCATCAGTGGTTCAACTGTAATGTCATTAAGCGATGAGAATACTTTATTCAACAATTCATCTTATCTGTGTCTCTCCACATTAGCGTAGTGCCATTTTGGAGAATATGAGCTGGACGCAGAAAAAGAAAACAGCGCATCCTTGTGGCGCGGCTGACACCGAAGAACAAACGCTGCCTGTATTCAGCTCATATTATCCAAAATGGCACTACACTGATGTGGAGAGATAGGGAAAAAAACATAAAGTCATATTAAAATAGAAAACAATTATTTTAAATTGTAATAACATTTCCAAATATTACTGTATTAATTTATCAAATATGCATGCTTGGTGAGCAAAAGATTTCTTGACGACCGCAAACTTTTAAATGAAAGTGTATGTGTGTTTTAAGTTTGATATTTATGCTGTGTACTGTATGTGAGCTTTAAAATGACCAGCTATCTGTGTTAAAACCCTGTCAAAAATGTGTCCTGCACAGCAACTCTAAGAACCTTTTTTGAATGGGCAAGTAAATGTCACATTACATGTTGTTAAATATAAATAGCTGCCTCAACAAATTTAGGCACAGAGAACTGAAACAAGGCAGAGAAACTGATGAAAGATAGGGAAATGGGACTCGTCCAGATCAGCAAAGTGTTATTTGTTCAGAACATTGTATGCTGACAGGAGACACTGCATCTTAACATACTTCAATAAAACCTTCTAAAGTTCAAAAAACTGAAAGAAAAGAAAAAGACAAAGAAAAACTCGACAAACTTGACTTGGGCAGACTCTCATTATTGCATCACCAGAGTTGTTTCTCATCCATTGATACTGTGTGTTCAAAGTCATGTGTGAAATGATCAAAACAGCCTGAGGGCTCAGCATATGCTGCAGAAAAGCACACAGACATGTTTGGGATTGCCTATGTGCTGTGCAGGAGCTTCTGTTGGGCCACAGACACATTCCTCCCATGAGATCGGAATGTTCTGTTTACAGTCAGCCCAGCAACAACACTTTTAGAAAGAGGAAATAGCAGCTAGTCAGCTAACCTTGACCTGTGCTGCCTATGCACTGAGATACAAGCATGCACAGGAACAGAAACAGCACTGCTGCATAAAGGACTCACAAGCTTCAAAGTGAATCCATCATCCTAATTCATGTATAGGATTTGTAGAAAGCATGCATGTGATGTGTATTGTGATGTGTTTATCAGCTGTTTGGACTCTCAATCTGACGGCACCCATTCACTGCAAAGGATCCATTGGTGAGCAAGTGATGTACTGCTACATTTATACAAATCTGTTCCCATTAAGAAACAAACTAATCTACATGTTGGACGACTCAAGGGTGAGAACATTTCCAGCAAATGTTTATTTCTGGGTGAACTATTCCTTTAAACATTGTATCAAAACAAACCTGCGACCCATATTCGGGAACCATAGCACCTGTTTAGAAACCTTGCCATTGGGAATCTGCATACATTTTACATAAAGACTCATGCATAAATCAGTGATGTTCAAAGTCAGATCACAGGTCACACAGTCACCTCAGCTGCTGAATAAGCCATGACTTAGTCCTTTACTCCAATATTAGAAACAGTGGCAACAACTGCCAACTCCGGGCTTCAGTTACGCCACAGACTGATGTGCTGCTGACAAGTCCTGGTGTGAAGACAGTGTCATGATATATCACTATACTATCAGCTAGAACAAAGCTGACGGAGACACGATGAGGAAGTGAAGACACTGAACATGACTTTTTCATTATTCCAAATGCATTGATCTGGCCCTGTTTTTATGGGCAGCGTGACATTTCCTCCTGACGTCAGCCTCTACATATGTCAACATCTTAGCAGCGCAGCTTTACTTAAAGATTCTGGAAGGACAAAGACACAAGAGAGAAATCCAGAGATAATGTGCGGTGTAATACGACAGATTACGTCTGTCTCCTGCTTTGTGTTTAGTCTGAAGTCTGCTGATTTCCCCTCAGTGCCCTAATCAGAGAGCTTTATGCAAACAACCACATTTCCCTGCTTTCACGTGGTTCACGAAACTAATATTGTTATTATTGTTGTGATTTTTGAACATGAGAATTTTGATATGAGGATAATCCTGCATAACTGTCATGTCATGAGTCTGATACTACACACAGTGATCATGATAGAAGTGCCTGCATCCAGAGTTCATTATAGTCTAAGCAACTAAACAATGCTACAATGCAAAAAAATATAAAAAAAAATATTTAAAAATTCTACCTGATCTTAGCCATTTTGTTGGTGTAACCTAAGTTTTACGTTGATGTTAAATAATATATATATATATATATATATATATATCCAATAAAATGATGTTAACACAAAGCACTTTTTTTTTTATAAAAGGCCACATAAGTGTTATTAAAGAGTTTACTTTCATGAAACACTTAAGTACACTTAAATGTGCACTTTGCAATAATGTCAGTTATTTTCAGGCTTTATTTATATTCAGGTTTACCTTGAATAAGTATTTAAATCATCGTTTTAATAATCACTTGTTTAGATGTGTTGATGAAGAAGTTTAATATATTTTAAATGCACTAAATTGCAACTTCACACTTACAAATGTGTAACTTCAGATTGAATTAAATGACATTCAAGCTTATCATAAATGCTAAGTAAATACATGTCAAATTTCAAAGACAACAGAATAATGAAATTAGGTATAAAGATGCACTTAAGTCTTCAGACTACTGCAGATAACTGCATTTTATATAACTGCATTATATATACTCTACTCAAAAGACACAATGTTTTTGTTCGTTGCTCAATGTTCTATTGCTCATACTTGAGGGTAGAGACTGGAACCAACTCCCCAAAACTAAGAACTGAACTCTGACTCCCATCACATGTTAGTCATATATATATATATATATGCTGATAGAATCTCCCTGAAATTTAAGCAGATTATGTGAATTACTGCAGGACAACTTATGCACTTAAGTTCAATACTTAGTTTTGGGGAGCTGGTTCTACCCTCAAGTATGAGCACTAGCAATTATAATACTTGTCCAAATATACATGATTTCATTATTTACTTCAAACTGTCTATAAGTGATAGCCGTACAAAAACATAAAACTTTAGGAGTTTGATGGAATCCTTGGAATGTAGGTTTACGTGTTTCTGGTAAAGGAACAGAAAAAGCAGCTGATTTGTTGGGTAATGAAATGATGCAGCACATGACTAACATGTGATCAGACTCAGAGTTCAGTATTTAGTATTGGGGAGTTGGTTCCAGTCTCTCCCCTCAAGTATGAGCAATAGCAATTATAATCCTTGTCCAAATATACATTATTTCTCCTTATTACTGTTGATTTCAAAGGTCGGCATTAATCGATGTCATGACTTGCAACCGGTACTTAATTACCTGTTAATATTGCAATCAAGTAATGAAAAAACAAGCAATAGTGTAAGCTTTACTCACACTGTGATTGTTTATTGTTTTACTTCAGTCTCATTAACTGGACTGTTTATTGCAGTAACAAGAACATTGTGCCTTTTGAATAGAATCAATGTCAGATCACGGGTGAGGAGGAAGTGAGAGCCGTTAACCGTGCAAACAGAGGAAGCACACTGCAGTACTTCACCTTCTCTTCAAGCTCAATAGAGAGGCTGATCCTGGATCTGAGGAAGCAGGAAAAGGGTGGCGCTGACCCAGCTCTCCCACGGGAGTCAGGAGCCACAGCCGCCTTCTGAGAACTTTCCCAGAATTTTTCAGAGAATCAGCAAAGAGCTGTAGATAAGCGATAACTGTACAAAAACATAAATCTTTAGTAATTTGATAGAGCCCTTGGAATGTAGGTTTACTTGTTTCTGGTAAAGTATATTCAGACGTTTACTGGGGTATGCAGCACATGACTAACATGTGATCAGAGTCAGAAGAAGGGAGGATTTCATAGCTGTGAGAGCCTTGCAAAATCGGCAAACAATACTGCCAATGTGTACTTCAAATATTAAAAGGATTTTTTTTTTTTTGAACAACTGTACTTGCAATATATTAATTAAATAAAAGGCCTCATGAATTCGCAAGATCACACTTTTAAGAAGTTCACTTTGTATTAATGTTATATCAAAAGTTTTACTTTTAAGTACATTTTAAATCTTTGGTTTAATAATCTTTCGTTGTGCTTTAAAGTAGTACACAGTTTGATGTTTAACATACTAAAGCATGTAGAGTACTTGATTATAATTTTAACTGTGTTATTTGATATCAAACAGAAGAAAACTGGGACTGAATCCAAAAGACCTGTGGCAATGTCTCCAAGACACTTCAAGAAACCTTCCTGCAAAGGTCTTCATGTTATTCCAGATGAACTGGATTATGTTGACATCAGATCTCTGTGTGAAGCACTGGCTGTTGACAGACTTCTTGTGCAAACAAAATACAATTATACCATTTTATTTTATTGTATTTTATTATTATTTGTTTTTTTGCCATTACAATTAATGCCAAAATGGCAAAAGCAATATTTGGTAATGTAAACTGATCACGCTAAAGCAAGGCTAATAATTTTTTGGTTTTTTTTGGGGAAGAAAATACTAGTGGCCTAATAGTGTGTGCAGTATAGTATATATCATGTATACATTGAGAAGGTGATTAACTACACCTGAGTTCACAAGTCATTTGGGGGGGGGGGGGGGGCGTTACCGTATATATAGGATAAAATTGTGGATGGAGACAAGCTAGAAACGCTGAGGACTGATCAGAGAGGTGACAAAGAGGCCGACAGCCGCTCAGAAGCAGTTGCAGGAATTTATGACAGAGAGCGGTTATTGTGTGCATGTGTCAACAACATCACAAATCATCCACAAACGTGGCTTGTATGAGAGGGTTGTGAGATAAAAAGACACTCCTCAAGAAAGGTCACATGCATTCAGACGGAGCTTTGCCAAAACGTAACTGGAAGACTGAGGCAGATGAGACTAAAACTAAAAGACTGATTTATTTGGCCTCAACACCAAACGATATGTCTGGCAGAAATCCAATTCAGCTCGCCATTTAAATAACAGGATTCCTCCAGTAAAGCATGGAGGTGGGGATCTCCTGTTATCAGGTGTTTCTCTGCAGCAGGGACTGAAGCACTTCTTGTCAGGATAGAAGGAAACATGGATGAGGTAAAATACTGTCAAAATCTTGAGGAAAATCTGATGCCATCTGCCAGGAAGTAGTCAATGGGATGGAGGTTTATCTTCCAACATATAGCATATAGCATATTCCATATTTTGCCCATATAGCAAACATGACATAAATGTTGTTCTTCTGCATTCAAAGTAAAACAAGTTTGTCTATTAGAATCTGAATAAAAGTTTTAAGTGCTTCTCGGTCAAGTCTTTGCAGGCTATCGACAGATGAGAACAGACAATGCACTGTATTTAGCCGTTCTGACCTTGTCACATGCATTTAAATATATTTAAAGTATATTAAAGTACATTAAAGTTTAATCTGTGCACAAGCCTGTCCAGACGCTCACACTGCTGTGTTAACTGTATGTTTCCGAAATCTTTCTCTTTCTCACCACAGCAGAATCTTCTCTCTTAGTTTAGCGAACAGGATTGATGCAGCACGGGATGATGGTCTAAATCTGCTCGTCCTGACCTCATTTTGGCGTTCTGCCATGAAGCTGATTTTTACATGAACCTTGTTTCGTGAAGTTCACCAGAAGTGGCCTTGGGGCGAGAATGTCAGGTGATGACAAGAGTGACAAAGCAAACATCCTAGTGTCTAATCTTTTCTTCTCACTTCCATTTTCTACAACATTAACTTAAGAGCAAAACATACATAAAGGAGACATTTAGCAACCTGTCATACCATGTGAAAAAGAAGCAAACTGAAGCATTCTTTTGAAAAGAGAATGGGAAAAAATACAAACCTGATTCCAGTAAAGTTGGGACACAAAAAAAAAAAAAAAAAAAAAAAAAACCGGACAATGCAATGATGTGGAAGTTTCAAATTTCAATATTTTATACAGAATACAACATTGATGACATATCAAATGTTTAAACTGAGACAATTTATCATTTTAAGGGGAAAATAAGTTGATTTTAAATGTCATGGCATTAACATAACTCAAAAAGGTTGGGACAAGGCCATGTTTACCACTGTGTTGACATCCACTCTTCTTTTTATAACAGTCTGCAAACGTCTGGGCATGAGGAGACAAGTTGCTCAAGTTTAGGACTGTCTTAGGTTTTCTTTGTCGCATCTTCTTCTTTAAGATGCGCCAGATGTTTTCTATGGGTTAAAGATCTGGACTGTAGGCTGGCCATTTCAGACCCGGATCCTTCTTCTACGCAGCCATGATGTTGTAATTGATGCAGTATGTGGTTTGGCATTGTCATGTTGGAAAATACAAGGTCTTCCCTGAAAGAGACGACGTCTGGATGGGAGCATATGTTGTTCTAGAACTTGGATAAACCTTTCAGCATTGATGGTGCCTTTCCAGATGTGTAAGATGCCCATGCCACACACACTCATGCAACTCCATACCATCAGAGATGCAGGCTTCTGAACTGAGTGCTGATAACAACTTGGGTTGTCCTTGTCCTCTTTAGTCTGGATGACATAGCGTCCCAGTTTCCCAAAAAGAACTTCAAATTGTGATTCGTCTGACCACAGAGCAGTTTTCCACTTTGCCACAGTCCATTTTAAATGAGCACTGGCCCAGAGAAAACTCCTGCGCTTCTGGATCATGTTTAGATATGGCTTCTTTTTTGACCTATAGAGTTTTAGCCGGCAGCGGCGAATGGCACGGTGGATTGTGTTCACCGGCAATGTTTTCTGGAAGTATTCCTGAACCCATGTTGTGATTTCCATTACAGTAGCATTCCTGTATGTGATGCAGTGCCTTTTAAAGGCCCAAAGATCACGGGCATTCAATGTGGTTTTCTGGCCTTGACCCTTATGCACAGAGATTGTTCCAGATTCTCTGAATCTTTTGGATGATATTATGCACCGTAGATGATGATAACTTCAAACTCTTTGCAATTTTTATCTAAAGAAACTCCTTTCTGATAATGCTCCACTATTTTTCACTGCAGCATTAGGGGGATTGGTGATCCTCTGCCCATCTTGACTTCTGAGAGACACTGCCACTCTGAGAGGCTCTTTTTATACCCAATCATGTTGCCAATTGACCTAATAAGTTGCAAATTGGTCATCCAGCTGTTCCTTATATGAACATTTAACTTTTCCGGCCTCTTATTGCTACCTGTGCCAACTTTTTTTTGAATGTGTAACTCTCATGAAATCGAAAATGAGCCAATATTTGGCATTACATTTCAAAATGTCTCACTTTAAACATTTGATATGTCTATTGTGAATAAAATATAAGTTTATGAGATTTGTAAATTATTCCATTCCTTTTTAGTCAAAATTTTTACAGTGTCCCAACTGTTTTGGAATCTACATTGTATTTAAATGAACATACTGTAACGACCGTTGATACAAGGATTCACGGAGAGAGAACCAATTGCGAGTATATCTTTATTTAGGGGTAATCCAACGAGAACAAACAGTCCAGGCAGGGGTCGATACCAAACATAAACAATACATGAAAACAAAACACGAACACAAGACAAGGGCAAGACTGAATGACGGACATGAATTCATAAGGACTCCGTGACACATACTAAGACAGACCGGGTTAAATACACAGGGAGAGATGAACGCTAATGGGAAATTGACAGAGTGTGATGATTGATAACCAGTGACAGCTGGGTGCAATGATTTAGGCAGAGACGTGAGGAATGTGGTTAATGAGGTCACAGACACTGTGGGAAAGGAGGACATCTAGTGGAAACCCAGGGAACACAACCCAGACATTCACTGATCAGAGCGAGAGCGTCGCGAAATGTCACAAAAGAAGTGTGTTTTTGGTTGCCAGGGCAAGACAACCCTGCACAGATTACCAAAAAAAAAAAAAAAAAAAACAGCATTAAGGGACCAGTGGATGGAGTTTATTTTTACAGAGCATCAAAGGAGTTGTGCAAGTGTTTTTGTTTGTTCCCTGCATTTCGAAGATGCTTGCTTTACAAACAAGGCCCAGTTTGACGACGGATTTGCACATCGTTTATTTCTTAAGGATAATGCAGTCACAACGAAAAAGGGTCACGATCGTGTGTTGGAACCGCAGGCGGTGAGTAAAACTGCTTCAAATATCTCTGTGTTGTTAACTTAGCTATTGGCGCGTAAGCACATCAAGTAAACAACATGCGATGTTATCATCAAACTGCACTTTCCACATGTACAGCTTAAAAAAAAAAAAAAATATATATATATATATATATATATATATATATATATATATATATACAGTTTCAATACATACCACATAGAGACGTCTTGCTGAAGTCGTTGCCGCTGCTTCTCTTGTTAAATTTCAGCCTCTGGATCTGTGTAAAGAAAACTTTAGTGTGTAAAGAAAAAGTAAGGAAATACTTTTAGTATTTAGTGTGTAAAGTGTGTAAAGAAAAAGTAAGGAAATGTAACTCTCTTTTATGTGCAATTATATTTCATTAATGTTATATTATCTGTAAGTACAGTATTTATTAAATAAATACTTTTATGATTTGAAGTAAGTGCACATTCAATAGAATTAAGTGCACTTCTTTTAAGTTCACAGTATTTCAATAATTAAGCACAAACTTTGTTATTAATAAAGTGCTATGTTTGATTTTTAGGACATTTTAATTTTCACATGGTAATTTTTTTTGTAGTGTGTTGTGTCAGCATTATATGCAAGTTAACATTTATGCCAATGAGAATAGGAGAACAGACAGTATCTTGTCAACACAATCCTTCAATTATATACTTATAATAACAACAGAGATCATATAATGGTGTGGCAGTACCGCCCTGGAAATGTGATCCTATAGTTTAGTGCCAGTTTATCATGTTGAAATGAGTAACACTGACGCTGCATGACCGTAAAGTGAACCGGGAGGGTAAGCAGAGATCTTTAGCATTAGCATCCAACTTCAAACTGATCTGGAGAACATGTTATAAGAGTTTACTTCACTTTTATTTGCGTCTTGCTTGCCATTTCAAACATTTAAGACACTTGGTTTTATTTTACAAAAACATCAGGTAAGTTGACCTCAAGTAAGTGTGAAGAACACAACAAAAATGACGTATTCAAATGTGAAACACATATGTTTTGTGGGTGTACACTGTGTTCTCTGTCTCACCACAAAAGCACGCTGAGTACACAGCAAGGCCTCTGCGGAGGAGGAAGTCACACACATGCACGTACTCGTGTTCATACACGTCCACAACAGGCAGTTTCACCTGTTTACGTAATCAGATGGCCCACAAACAATCATAATTTACTCCTATGAGTCTTACTAATAGAGAAACTATGATTCTTACTTGTCAAAGCCGTCTGCAGTAAGTAAGTGTGCGCTTATGAACTGAAATGCAATTCCGAGACATATTTTTGGGATCCTCCACATTAAGCTTGCTGACTGGGAGAATGGGTGTGAAATATATGGGTGCTGTTGGACGCTATACTTTCACAAACGGTACAGTACAGGCAACAGAGAGTTCAGTCCTGCAGTCATTTGCACACCCTATTAACTATGATTTGGGCCTAAAAAATTAATCAACTTCAGTTGTTTATTAATTGAAGCATAAAATGGATGATGCATAACCTTATGAAAGCCAATATGTGGAAGTTTTAACATAAAAACAATCAATCAGATGCAAACGTAACCCTATAAAGCCTAAAGTATTGTATTTAATTAATGCAAATGCATCTAAATTATAATTATGATATTTAAAAAAAAAAATGTTGAACACAATCTACTACATGTCTTCTGTTGTCTGATTGATAATCCATACTTTATTAGCAAGTAATAGGCCTTTAATAATGTGCTCCTTCTGGTCATGGTTCACCTGTCTTTTTACTGTGAAATGACTGATTTTAGAAATTAAACGTAATATTAAGATTTAATTTATTTATACTACATGCTATCAGAATGTTTCCAGCACCTTTTGGCCATGTTAATATGCAGCATATGTACCAGATTGCATATTTTGCATTGTTTATGCCACCTATTAAACTGAGGTGTACTTTATGAACCATACATTATGGACCATAAAAGCCTAATGCATCACAATATGATTCTCAGCAAACATGCAACCTGTTTCTTAGATTTTAAAAGCATATTTTGTCCAAAGGTGATATGTGTGCATGCATGTATGTGTGCGTGTGTAGCCTATATACTGTATATATTTTACATCTGCATTATTACTTTCAAGACTCCAGGCATTTAACTTTGCTATAAGCATTGCTTCATATATCTGTTGATTCAACACAGTCACATGTTCGTTCAAAGGTGTTCAGTAAGAAAACCAGTTCCTCTGTGTTTCTAAGCTGGCATTTGTTTATGTCTCACTTGTGCTATAGGTCATTGCACAGATAGATGGGGCAGTGCCTCAGGTGCTTGCTTCAGTTTGTTGACTTATACTGTACTTCCCACCTGTCCTTCACAGCGTGTGACATATGTTGCATAAGATGTTTTTCTCAGGCCCTGATGGAAAATGTTGCACTGTTAGGTGTGTGCATACAACTGCATATAGGGACTAATGTATGTGATGCAATGCATGCACAGTCTGTAAGAGCTAGAGGGCCAGCTGACTGGAAATGGATACATTCAGAGGTTATTTTCAAATGCATGCACCTCAATTTCTATGATGTATGATTATGTCCCATAACCCCATGCAGTGTGTAGGATGTTTTCTCTTTTCTGACTTCAGACCACTGAAAAAAAGCACATCTGATTCAACACTTTGTGAAACCCCAAACCTCAGAACACAACTACTTCCCTGATCAACCTTAAACCATAATTGCAATGTCATGATAATTGTCTGTTATTTAGATTTATATAGATAAACCTTATTTCTTACACTTTGTAATTGTTCAATTGTATATTTACTTTTTCTTGTCATTGTTTCATGCATAATACTTTGTCAAACAAACAAATCAAGCTAACAAAGTGCTGCTAATTGAATTAGATTGAATGCAGTCTAATATTAGAGGGTAGCTGATGTTTTTCAGCGAGTTTTGGTAGCTCAACTTTTACCTCCGCAGAACAACACAAATCTGTCACTGAGGAATGATGCAGTAAAATATGATGAATATCTAGTATCGTTGTGCTTAACACAAGGTAAAGCATGCATTTTGATAAAAAATAAAAATCCTGGATTACAGACAATCATGCGCGTAATTTGCAGGGGGGTTACGGGGGTCATGACCCCCCCAAAAAATCAGATCCAACTAATATAACCCCCTTAATATCATAACATCATTCAGATTAAAATAATATGAAACATTCAGAATGAATACTTTTGTAATTTTGTTCGTTTTCTTTATTAATTTCATTTGCCAGCAAGAAAGATAGTATCATATTTTAAATAATCTGTAGTGTAAATTAGCATGTTACCTTTTACACAAGAAAATTATTCATATGCCGCGAGTTTAACCCCCCCAATGGTAGACCCAAAGTTACGCCCTTGCAGACAATTAAAGTATGAAAACCAATTATTAAGGGAATAAGTAGTAATCTGACTTTAAAAAGTCCAGCAAGTGCATTTATGAAAAGAAAGCATTAAAGCTTTTTCTTTTTATTGTGTGTGTGTATGTGTTGATGTTGCTTTGTGAAATCTTGCATGCACTGTAAAACACGTGTTTATTAAAGCTCTACAGTACAATCAGTGACTCGCTGTGAGAGCTCAGTTCATTGACTGAAGAGATCTATCGCCACCTGCCGGCTGTAACGAAATTGCATTCATTTACTCACATTCAATGCAAACCTACGTAACTTTCATTCTCTGTAACACAAAAGTAAAAATTTAAGAATGTCCATGCTATTTTCAACAATTATTTTCCATATAATGGAAGTGAAAAAAAAACTAAACTTCAGAATAAAATTGCATCAGGTGCCTAAAAAAACCCTTTAATTTATTTTTTCCCTATTTATTATACATTCACACACTCAAACCACTCAGACAAAAAATAATAAAACAGAGAAGTCACTCTTATACAGGTGTAATTCACAATTCAAGGCATTATCAGGTGTAAACATGAGATGGTCTGTAGTGTCATCTTCTGTCTGACAAAAAGGAAAGATGCCTTCTGTGTGCAGCCTTTTAAAGCAGAGCTTTCCGATGTATTTTCCAGACTATAAGTCACACTTTTTTCATAGTTTGGCTGGTCCTGCGACTTATAGTCAGGTGCGACTTATTTATCAAAATTAATTTGACATGAACCAGGAGAAATGAACCAAGAGAAAACATTACCGTCTCCAGCCTCGAGAGGGCGCTCTATGCTTCCAGAGATGCTGCTCAGTCCTCCTGTAGTCTACACTGAAGACATAGAGCGCCCTCTTGCGGCTGGAGACGGTAATGTTTTCTCTTGGTTCTTGGTTCTAAATAAATGCGACTTATAGTCCAGTGCGACTTATATATGTTTTTTTCCTCGTCATGACGTATTTTTGGACTGATGCGACTTATACTTAGGTGCAACTTATAGTCCGAAAAATACTAAAAAATTAAGAGCAGATTGTGTTTCAGTCACATAATGAACAGCAGCAGCAGCAGCAGTATATCGGTATGGATCAGTGAAGCAGCTTGTAAATCACACAACAGCATCTTTAGCAGCAGCACTCCCTCTCTGTCTCTGGATCTTTACAACACCAGTCACTATCACAGTCAGTATGTGTAGCACACAGAGAGGGCTTGAATCAAGACGCTTCTTCTTGAAACACATACTTTCACTCTCACTCACAGAAATATTCATCCCCCAGCGAGAAGAGCTTTAAATAAAATACACTAGTAGACAGCTTCGTCCATATTGTCATCACTATCCGCTCCAAAATCCTCTCCGTTGTCAAAGTAGGACATGATGTAGTCTGTCTCCTGAAACACAGTACACATATTCTGCTCTTAAGACCGTTTTACCAGGAGCCTTCCCAAACTGCTAGGATTTTTAAAGAGTGACAGGAAGAAAGAAATTCGCAAATGACAGCAACACAAAGATTGTAAGATATTATCAAATTAGGATGATTTTTTCTTACATCTTCGAGCTCCTCTTCATCGTAGTCTTCATCCGCATCCGGCTCCTCCTCCTCGTCATTCTTTTTCTTCTTCTCTTCATCCTCCTCTTCCTCAGAATGCTGCTCTTCTTCTCTTTTCTCAAGGGTCTAAATGTCATTCAACAATATTAACGTTACATACACAGATTAAACAGAAAATGAGGAGAAGGCAGAACAGCACGTGTGTTTTTTGTTTCGGTCTGTTCATCTAAAGTTTTTCAGTTAGCTCATCCTTGATCTGATACCTTTTCCCAATTGATTTGAATGTCAAAGCACGGTTACAAAATCTTCTGCACAGTTAATGCAACATAACAACATCTTCTGTTGAACTCGTACCTCTAGTTTTTGGAGAACCTCTTCTTTTTTAGCAGCAACTTTTGGCGTGAGTTGTGGTCTGGCACCTATAGCTTAAAATGAAGCAGAAATATTATAAAGTGTTAGCATTAATATCAAGACTGTGAACCTACACACATTATTAATAATAATAAAAAGAGTTTGTCTCACCAGTTTTCCTTGTTTTCCGTACTTTAATGCAAAGCTCTTTTGGCATTCGGCTCCAGTCTGGAATGAATTTGAATATTTTTTTAAGAGAGCTGTCTTTTAAACAGATTTGACTATAAAGCAAGTCGGCTGTAGCACAGTAACTGAAGAACGGTACTGATTCAAATCCTCTTTTCAAATACATCTGACAGATCTTCTGACCAATTCATTTCCATTCATGATCGCTAAATAATCAGGAGTATTTCTTTTGAAATGTAGTAGAAACTGAATATAATACAGAATGTCTACTTGTATGCCACACGTTAAAACATTTGGGGTTGGTATTTTGTATGTTTTTGACATTTTTGTCAAATAAATTATAAATATAGTAAAATAATGTCAAATACTAATACAATTTAAAATAAGTGTTTCTATTAGAATATTTATTCAAATATATATATATATATATATATATATATATATATTTATTGAATTGTTTTGTAATGTAATTTAATACATTAGTGTATTTTCAGCAGCTATTACACCAGTTCACAAGAACAACATTTGTTTTTAAATAGAAACATTATAAATGTCTTTACTGTCACTTTTGAATAATTTAATGTGCCCTTGCTTTATTAATAAAAGTATTCATCAAGACTCCAAACCTTTTAAGTATGTGTCAGATACCAATCTGTGGGATTCATAGATTTAAACAGATATACATTTTAATGCACAAAAAGCATCCATTTGAATGTGATGGTTTCCTCTGCTTTATCAACTGTAGTGTCTCACCTGGACTCCATTCAATGCAGTTGTTCTTCGGCTCTCCGTTTTGATATTTATCAGAGTAGCGTGCCACATCTAAAAAAGAAAACAATGAAGAGAGCCGTTCAAACCTGATCTTCAACTGTCCTGATGACCCGTTGGCTCTGAATATCTCAGCGACTGCCCACAGTTCAAATGCAAATTCAGAGACCGAAGGACCTCGTTCTCCAAGTCAGGCTGGATACTCATCCTTTGTGCTCAGAATTGGCCACTCTTCATAAACCAATGCATCGCCCACACGTTGTCTCGACCCGTCTTACCTGTCTTTGTTCTGGCTGCTTTTATGTGGAACGGCAGGTTCTTGCTGGAGGCTCTCAGCTCCTGCTTAAGAGCGAGCATGTAGTCCACCTCTTCTCCTGTATGCAGAGGCACTGGCCTAAACTGCATGGGCTGAATAAACAATAATAGAAAGAAAAAAAAAATTTAGAGAAAGAAAGTCAGTCACACTGGTTAATGAAAAAAAAAAGTAGCAAAGCAGCAAAAAACAAATATCCCCTTTCGTATTTAAAAGAAAGAATCAAAGTCTTACAAGTAAATGTCCTTAAATGGCTGAAAGAAAAATAAATAGCATATATAAAACGCTAAATAAATAGAAAAAAAAATCTATATATCTATATATTTATATATATAATTACTTTTTTACTGTCAAACTAAAAAAAAAAATTAAAGCAGCATACACTATGTATGTATTTTTTAAAATAAAAAAATATACATAAAAATAGAACAAAACATTTAAATAAAAACTAATGTCACATACAGCAAACCCCAAAAACGCTTCTGTTCTGGACAGTTAAAGCACTCTTTAAAATACTGCATACTTAATTAGAAACAAAATCTCAAACCAAAGCTTTTCTCAGAACAATCAGTTTTCACAAACCAATAATTACTTAGACATCTATAGCACAATATATGTGTAATAACAACCACTGGTGCTATATTACATTGTAAAGACACCCAATTTGCCCTAAAACCACTTACAGGGAAAAGAGGAGAAGGTGTCTGTGCAGATGAGGGTAAAGAATCACCCCTCCCAAATCCGAGAGCGTCCACATTGAAGGTGAACTGGCTCCTTCCGCGACCTCTGTTTCCTGCCATGACTTCTCTACAATCTGCACGACATCGAATATGAAACTAGCCATTAGCAATAAAAACATTCATAGTCACGGCGATCAAACCGGCGAGATCCACAAGGCTGACTTTATTTTAAGCAGTGATGTTTAGATTAGTCACTAAACAACTTACCCCAAAACGAGTCTCAGGTTCAGTGGATCGCGTTTGCGGAGTTGTCCTTACAAAAGAGCCAGATCCGACCCCAATGGACGTGTGCACAGACCCGCAGCTGGCCGCTGAATGAATGATGTAAGGCCATGTGTGAGTGCGCACAGTCACTGGTGCTCGAGCACGTGCTAGTTGTGTTTACATCCGGCACATGCGCACGTGCGCTCCGTCTCACTTTACAGTCCAACCGGAAAGAGTCTTTGATAAGAAGTCCCTAGAGTTACAAATTATTACATTGCTACTACAAGTGTTATTAAGTGGTAATTAACAAACTTAATAATGCTGTATTTAATTTATTTATTTGGGGTGGGGGGGGGGGGTATTATATATTTAATATTCCTACATGAGATATATCACTGAAATAGTTTATGTGAGGAATGTTGTGTTAATCTGTTACTGTACGAGTCTTTCTACACAGACTTTATTATTATTATTATTATTATTATTATTACTGCTCTCTACACATACTTTATTATTATTATTACAGCTCTCTACACAGACTTTATTATTATTATTACAGCTCTCTACACAGACTTTATTATTATTATTATGATAATTATTATTATTATTATTATTACTACTACTACTACTACTACTACTACTACTACTACTGCTACTCTCTACACAGACTTTATTATTATTATTATTATTATTATTATTATTATTACTGCTCTCTACACATACTTTTTATTATTATTATTGTTATTATTATTATTATTATTATTACTGCTCTCTACACAGATTTTATTATTATTATTATTATTATTATTATCACTGCTCTCTACACAGATTTTATTATTATTATTATTATTATTATTATTATTACTGCTCTCTACACAGACTTTTTATTATTATTATTATTATTATTATCAATTCTCTCTACACAGACTTTATTATTATTATTATTATTATTATTATTATTATTATTATTATTATTATTATTATTATTATTATTATTAATGTTCTCTACACAGACTTTATTATTATTATTACTTCTCTCTACACATACTTTATTATTATTATTATTATTATTATTATTATTATCATTATTATTATTATTATTATCACATATTTTGACAATGACTTTTGTGTCGGAGGGTGGAGTTTGTACCAGGGCGTGGTACTCGAAACTTACAAATGTAAATATTTATTATAACAGACTTATTAACCAAGACATATTACCATGCTGAATATTAAATTTCATTATATGTGAATAACAATTAGGCCTATCCCATTTTAAATTCACATGATTTGACCTTGTTCAACACTGGTCAGGATTCACCAATCAAATCAAATGTTGTTTGAGATTACAAGATAAAACTATTATAAAAGATAAAAGATTAACTTAATGATTCTATAGAGATTGTGGTTGTGGATGTGATTTGAATGCATCTCTTTCTTTTATTTTTTTATTTTTTATTTTCTTTTCTTTTCTTTTATTTAATTTTCTCTTATTTTCTTTTTTTTCTTTTCTTTTCACTTTAGTAAACTTTAAGGTCTAGCTGTAATATACCATTTTAATTCAGTTCATAGTCATCCAACGTGGGACATCCCTGATTTATCAAAACCCTGTATTTTAATGAGAAAATGATTAAAACACATTGTTTATTAACAAATATTATAAAACAAAAATATTCCGCAACATATTAAACAGGGTTTAGATTAAGCCAGGATTAAGCCATAGTTCAAATAGGACATTTAAGTATTATTTATATAAACCTCCCTTAGAAAAAAAATCAAAATAATAACTGATGTGCATCTTGAGACAAAATAAGAGCACTGACATATTTTAAGATCAATCAGTGTAAGTTTCTGTCAATTGAAACAGCTCAGACATACATTTTAGTCTGAAAATTCATACTCAAAATTCATACTCAATTCAAATGTAAAATTCAAAACATCTGACAGAATATGTTGAGTTGACATTCTAACAGATGATGATGCAGTCCTCATTTGAGGTGTAGCCACAATCCCCATTGTCATTTTGCATCAGGTAACTATATTTTATTTATTATTTATTTAAAGAAATAGTGTCCTATTAATTAAAGACCATTGTTATTCTCTGAAAGTGAAATCTCACTGAGCACAGAACAAAGAAGCTTAAAGACCTAATTTACCTGAATTCACCCAATATGTTGTTTTTCTTTCTCTCTATCTCCAGCAGGTGGCACAATGGTGGCATGTCCTCACATGATTTCACATCAGTGAAACTATAGCAGAAGGACCTGGCGTGACCAACATGTCCTTTTTTGCACACCCTTTGTTATAGCTGTGTGGGAGAATTTTATTTTGCCTATTGCATAAGTCAAATACTAGGGTGGAAACCTGAGTCACAAAATGTAAGTATAGTCTGACATGGGAGTGACGTTTTACCAATGAACCACTGAATAAATTTAGACAATTAAAAAAGCATTGAAACTTTCTTCCTCAAACATTTTTCAGCATATACAGTGGAGAAAATATTTATTTGATCCCCTGCTGATTTTGTCAGTTTGCCCACTTACAGAGAAGGTTCTGTAATTTTTTACGGTAGGTTTATTTAACATATAGAGACAGAATACCAACCAAAAAATCATGCAAAACACATTATATAAAAGTTAGAGATTGATGTGTATTTCAGTGACTGAAATAAGTATTTTAATCCCCTACCAACCAGAAAGGCCTTTGGCTCCCACTGACTGTTTATGTGCCCAAATGGATCACAGGTTAGTCCTGCCACTTTAAGAAGTTACTCTTAATATCACCTTGCTAGGTGTATAAAACACCTGTCCACACAATCTGTATCTTCTATTCCCACCATGGGCGAGACCAAAGAGCTGTCAAAGGATTTCAAAGAATTACATGCACCTGCAAGGTCCTCCTGCTCAAGAAGGCAAATGTACAAGCCCGTGTAAAGTTTGCCAAAAAACATCAAAATGATTCATCACGAAGAGCCTGGCACCGGACGTTCCGCTGTGTCCAGCTGTCTAGGGTGATGGAGGATCTCAACAGGGTCTACAGTACAGACACTCTGGAGCAGTTTTAGCAAGCCGACAGTAGCCAGGACCTCTTGGTGCCACTCTGAGAACACAGGAGCATACCGGCTCTACACGAAGGCTATAGAACCTAGCGAACATGTAAAGGGGTCGCCCAGCCCACAGCTCTACAAATATCTGCCAGCGAGGCACCACGAGCCAGTGCCCAGGAGGATGCAACATTTCTAGTTGAGTGAGCTCGCAACCTGAATTGGCAGGGCACACCCTGTGCCTGATTAGCCAGGGTTATGGCATCCACAATCCAGTGGGCCATGCTCTGCTTAGAGATGGCATTCCCCTTCTGCCGGCCTCCATAACAGACAAAGAGCTGGTCTGAGGTCCTGAAGCTTTGTGTCTGGTCTATATAGCACAATGCTCATATGGGACACAGCAAAGGCAGGGGCAGTGCTTGCAGGTTCACCACTTGGTCTTAGGAGAGTGTAGTGGGAACCTTGGGCACATAGCCAGGCCAGGGCCTCAGGATTACCTGGGAGTCAGCCGGCCCAAACTCTAGGCATGAATCATCGACCGAAAATGCATGCAGGTACCCTACCCTCTTGATGGAGGCCAGTGCAAGCAGAAGCAGAGTTTTCAGTGAAATAAACTTTACCTGAATTCAAAGGCTCAAATGGACCCTTCTGTAGTGATGTAGGCACTAGAGTCAGGTCCTAAAAGGGTATAGAAGGGGTACGGGAAGGATTTAACCTCCTGGTCCCTCTAAGGAATTTGATGATGAGGTTATGCTTACCTAAAGATTTTCCATTTACGGGGTCAAGGTATGCAGCAATAGCGGCAACCTGGACTTTGAGGGTGGAGGGAGACTGCCTTCGCTCCAGCCCTTGCTGCAGAAAGGAAAGCACGACTGCAATCAAGAAGAACATCACTCGACAAACAGGTTCCACTTCAAGGCATAAGCGTGTCTCATAGACAGTGTTCCTGCCAAAGTGATGGTGTCCACTACCTCCTGGGGTAGGTCCGCTTAACTTGGGTGGATACCGGGTGAACTGAATCGCATAGCCGAGGCCCAGCGAGACAAGCTGTGCAGCGCTGACCAGGCACTTAGAAACTGTACAAACGGGACTAGCGGAACCCCAGCTGTACCCAGGGCCTCTTGCTCTTCCGCTCACCGCCAGGTTTGATGGGGGCCAGGATGCGGTGCGGGGGTGGGGGTGGATGCAGGGGGCTGCCCTAGGTGACGAGCAGGATGGGGAACTGCAACCGGCAGACGGGTGGAAGCAGCAGCTGCCCAACCGGGGTAGGATTTGTTGGATTGCCTCAGTCTGCTTCTGGGTAAACGAGAACTGCTGGGCAAAGCTCTCTACTGCATCGCAGAAGAGGCCGGTCTGGGACACAGGAGGAGGCGGACTTAGGACACAATTGCATTGCTGTGGCGCGCTCCACTGGCAGGATTGCCAAATGCCCCTTCGCTGCACCGGCATCGAGGGTGGTGAGGGAGAAGGAGCTCATCGGCTGGTTTCTGGCAGTAAAAGGTGCCTTCCATGCCTTGGTGAGCTCATCATGCACTTCCGGGAAGAAAGGCACTGGGGCAGGGGGCTGAGAACCAGCGCAGGCTGCCCCGAGAAACCAATCATCCAGCCTGGATCGCTCGGGACACGGTGGAGGATTCCGCTCGAGCCCTACCATCTCGGCGGCCCGGGAAAGCATAGCTGCCATATCTGGATCTGACTCCAGCTTTGCCACCGTCTCAGCTCTCCCTCCGATGTTGAGATCGACATTTGGTCGGGGGGAGGAGCACTGGATACCGCTGGTACGCTCTTTAAAGAGGGCCAAGCGCATTCCGTGGGTTGCTCCACTGGATCAGAGGTGCAAGAGGAGTGATGGTCCCCAGAGGGTTGGTTCCCTGCAAGGTTTGCCACCACTGTAATACTCAAACCACCCGCGCTACTGCCAGAAGTAGTTCTCATCTGTCGGCCACCAGAACGAGCCCCAGATTGCAGCAGCGGCAATGGGACTCCACCCCACTGAAGGTAGCAGAGCCTGGTTCACAGCTCCAAGATGTTCATCTTCCCATAAAGGCAACCTCAGCATGCTCGACACCCAGACACAGAGGCAGTGATCGTGACCATTACCCTTTGCCAGGTAATGACCGCCCCCTGAAAATGCACGGGTAAAACGGCATCCTTATAAGGACTATACGTCGTCTTTACAAAGACGCACCCGCTGTGATCAGCGGCAGCTGGATGCAATAATTGTATGCCTACGTGCATTGGCTCATCTAGTTTAAACTCGAAGTAGACTAGTCTATTGAAGCGATATCCCAGTTAGTCGGTCATCGACATAACGTGAAAGGGAACAATATTTTCCCCACTGTATATGTATATAAGTGTTATTTTTATTAGTTTTTATAAATCAGTTTGTTTGAATTTTGATATAAGTGTTTTATTTTTTTATTTCATTTGAATCTTTGTTTAATTAAAAAAATGTATTGCTTTTATTTTAAGAAATGTTTATTTTATTACAAATAACTAAATTTCTTTCTAGATTTGTACATGTAATTTTAGGTAACTATAGTAATTTGATTTTCAGTAAAAACTCAAATTCTTAATCATGCCTCCACATTAGATTTTTATTATGCCAGAAGTTTGATTTGTATCATAAGGAGTTTCCTATTGTTAGCAGTATGTTTCTATGGCAACACATCCTGTGCAGTGAGGTAACATGTGTCCCTCTGGTGAGGGTGCAGCAGACCAGTGTCAGTCACATTAACCCCTGGTTAAACACATGTTATACCGTTTTGACGCAAACACCCAATAGTGCAGTGCGTGCAGGTCAAACAAAATGGCTTTGACAGAAGTCCATGGATCTCACTGAAGAACAATGAAAAAGAGGATAGAGTAAAACAAAGGAATTATTATGATTCATCATCTGTTACTAACTTTAGGTCCATTAAGCCACACCTCCATCCACGACTGATTGACAGCTGACATTCTGTCTGTATATAAAAGCTGTGCAAATATAAGGTTATGCTTCATTAGCCATCAGTACCACTCTGGAGACTGGGAGCTCTTCAGGAATACCATCCAGTGAATCTCAATCCCATTTCACTTTCTTCAGCATGAGGCACATTAGATTCCATTATACCGGGGCTGCGTTCTTCTTCCTGCTGTTCTCTGCAACAGGTAATCGACTTCTGCATTTAATGAAACAACTTGAGGATTTCACTATAGACATAACAAACTGTGGACAAATGGTTATGGTACAGTAACTCACTTTTTTCCTCATTTTATTCAGTGACTTAAAAATTTGCTAGATTGCAGTGAATAATAGTTTAATAGTTAAGACATTCACATCTGTTCCATTTTTAAGTGATAAAAATTCCATTAAATAAAGAACACAACTAAAAAGCACCATTAAGGAAACGTGCTAAAATAATTAGCTGTTAAAATAATTTACTTTTGCAATAAAAAATTCAATCAAATAAAACATTCATTTTATATTCTATTTAGAAAATGCCTGATCTCAATAATTTTTTGATCTATCTATCTATCTATCTATCTATCTATCTATCTATCTATCTATCTATCTATCTATCTATCTATCTATCTATCTATCTATCTATCTATCTATCTATCTATCTATCTATCTATCTATCTATCTATCTTAGTATACAAATATATACAAATTCTTAATCATGTTTCACCATTGGACTTTTATCAAATTCTATTTATAAAAAATGTGATTGATCATAAAGAGGCCAGAATAAAAAGCCCCTAAAGGCAGTTTCTCATTGTTGGTCACAGCTTACTCATTACTAATTGTAATATATATATACATACACGGACGCACGCACGCACACACACACACACACACACAGCGAGAGAACACACAGACATAAGATGGTTACTCACACGGCAATGAATAGTCATGTTATGTTTGTAGGTGCTGAGCCCTACAGTCTTTTAAAAGTCCTCGAGGAGGTCCAGGCAGAGCCCCAGAACTACCCTTCACCCCTGTACTCGTTCTCCCTCTGCATGGAGATCAACAACCGTGTCTTCAGCGACGTTCTGCTCAACACAAGCTCACAGCAGTACAAGCACCTGTATGCAGAGGTTGCTGGAGTTGTAAGTGTTTCCCATGTTTTATCAATGAATAAATGTCAGTGCAGATTTATTGATTAGACCTGACATTGTATAGATAATAGTAACAACATATGCAGTACATGTAAGCTGTTGACCCAAAGAGAGATCCTGTGAGCATGATCTTGTTTAATCTCGGCAGCTGGACTTAGCCTTTAACTGCTCCGACTGTGACACAAGAGAAACCTACAGAGGACTGACAAACATGCGCTTCAGGTACGTCATTTGTGTTTGTCTGTTCGTCCTAAATGAGTGTGAAACTAATGATAAATTGTGATAAAGAAGTGTGCTTAATTTGTACTTTAAGATAATATAATATTAATGAAATGAAATTGCCACTTGTGTGTATCTAAAGAAAGATATTTTCATGAAGGCTTCTTAACACTAAAAAGTGCACCTTGCAATAATTTCTCATTAAAAGTTTTACTTTTAAAGTACATATTAAATCATCATGTGTCCATTTGTGTTTTATAGAAGTGCACATATTTTGATGTGTTGATTAACATACTGAAGCACATGTAAAGTACTTGATTATATTTGTCTTCTATATTGTGATATTACATAAGTATTTCAAATGTACTAAATTTAAACTTAATCATTACAATTCTGTAATTACAAAGATATTTAAATACAAGTTTCAACATGACATTAAAGAATATTTTGGTTTATCGTAAAACCTTGTCAATAGATTCAGAATTACACTTTAATCATATTTCAGAGACGACAGAAGTAATTATGAAATTGCATATAAAAATGTAATGAGTTTTAAAAAGCACTCTTAAGTTCAGCGAATTGCTTTTGATATGAATCCGCGAAACAGATTTAAAATTTAACTGCAGTTAAAATGTAGTAAAGTTTTAGAAAACATTATAAGTATATTATTTTGAACTATGTAATTTTTTTGCACAATGTTGATGTTACTGCATTAAATATTGCATTCAATTGAAATATAGATTCTGATTTGATTTCAGTAACGGGTCTGTGATCGCAAATTGTACCATCCAGTTCCAGACCATTTTTATCAACAATGTTGTGATCAAATATTTGTTCCTGAGGGCTATAGATAATAAGACTCTTGTGAACGGTCTTGCAGTCAACAGACAGTACACTGCTGGTGAGTATTCATGATGCAGTATTTATCACCTGGCTCCCTTCTGATCCTTCAGTGTGAGTTTGAATCATACTAACCCATATTCAATCAACACAAGTACAAAATGTCATTAGTCCAACACGTTTAGGTTTATATCTTGTTACTGATTCATGGTGTTTAAAACCTTAATTTTTATCATAAATGAATTCTAAAATGTCTATATATTTTCCATGCAGAAATAGTCACACCTTCCTGGCTTTTTCCAAAATCCTCGACTCCGGTGGCAGAACCTATTGTTCAGGGGCTTCCTGGTTGGGCCATTGCATTGTTAGTGCTAGCGTGCATCATCATCCTGCTTCTCCTCATCATCATGCTACTGGTAAATACTTTATACATTTACATTAGAACAATGTCAGTG
Organism: Carassius auratus; assembly: GCF_003368295.1. Classification (NCBI taxonomy): domain Eukaryota; kingdom Metazoa; phylum Chordata; class Actinopteri; order Cypriniformes; family Cyprinidae; genus Carassius; species Carassius auratus. The sequence goes on from NC_039298.1 coordinate 233,542, forward strand.
CTATGATATGGTATAATGTATTACCTCATTTCCATCTCTCCAGTTATGCTGTTGGTGCTGTAGGAGAAAAGAAAAAAAGGAAGAAACACAAACCGTAACGCCGTATGAGAGAACGTCTTTCAAAGAACATCTCGCCAATCCCACATATATGTCAAACACACCTGAGAAGAACCCCAACTACCGGAACATGGTGAGAACAGGGCTGTCATATAAGTACAACTAAAGATTTATTGGTAACACTTTAGAATAAGGTTCCATTAGTTAATGTTAGTTAACTACTTTCGTTAACATGAACTAAGCAAGAACAATCTTTCTACAGCATTTATAAGTCTTAGTTAATTTATAAGTCTTAGTTAGTTAATGTTAACTTCAACATTTACTAATGCATTATTTAAATCAAAAGTTGTGCTTATTACCATTAGTCAATGCACTGTGAATTACCATGAACTAACAATGAATAACTGTATTTCATTAACTAACATTAACGAAGATGAATAAATACAGTAATAAATGTATTATTCATTGTTTGTTCATGTTAATTAATACATTAACTAACATTAACTAATGGAACCTTATTCTAAAGTGTTACCAATTTATTTATTAGTCAAAAAAAAAAAAAACTTATTTCTAATCAGTTTAAGACAACTGTGAATTAGATTATCAGACCGAAACGAATGGTCCATGTTCACAGACTGTCTGTGATGATCTGTTTCAATAGTTATTAACATTGTTAATCTAGCAATGTTTTTTATGTGTGTGTGTTTTATTATGTACATTTATAATACCTTTGGTTATATTACATTGACACTGCATTTAAATAAAAAATACTTAAAGGAGTTTTTCACCCAAAAAAGTGACAATATTCTGAAATTGTACTCTGCCTCAGGCCTTCCAAGATGTAGATGAGTTAGTGTCTTCATCCGAACAGATTTGGAGAAATGTAGCATTTGGGTGAATGGGTGCCGTCAGAAAGAGAGCTAATAAAAACATCACAAGTAATCCACATCACTCCAGTCCACCAGTTAACATCTTGTGAAGTGAAAAGGTGTGTGTTTGGAAGAAACAAATCCATCATTAAGATGCTTTTATCTTTAAACTGTTGCTAAAATATGAGACCTCTATCCATAATGTTGCTTTCTCAAGTGAAAAAGTCATCTTTTCTGAATCAGGGGAGATATATTCTCAGACCAAGCACCGTTTACAAGCGAAAACAGTTGAAAAGAGTTCTAAACAAACAACTGGGTGGATTTTGATGTGAGAAGACAACAGGGGATGGACTTTTCACTGGAAGATGCATTATGGACTTTAGCAGACGTGACAGTTTAACATTAAAACGTCTTGATGGATTTGTTTATTAAAAACATGCAGCTTTTCACTTACAAAGACTGGAGTAATTGTGTATGTGGAATACTTGTGGATTATTGTGATGTTTTTATCAGCTGTTTGGACTCTCATTCTGGTGAACAAGTGATGGAATGATACATTTCTCCAAATTTGTACTGATAAACAAACTCATCTGCATCTTGAATGGCCTGAGGATGTAGATATTTTAAGCAAAATTTTTATTTTGGGGTGAACTATTCCTTTAAGGCTGCTTTGTGAGTGGGATAGATGCCAAATCTTTCTCTTTTCTGACCACCTTAAATAATATCTAATTTATATATATATATATATATATATATATATATATATATATATATATATATATATATATATATATATATATATATATATATATATATATATATATATTATGGTCTACAGTTTAAAATCTTAGACCTATAGCAAAGGTTTTGAGTGATCAAATTATCAGAATATCTATGTATTACACGTTAAGTGTATCTTTTGTGCCTTGATTGTATACAATGCTCTTATTAAGTGAATTAAATAGTTATTAATAAATTCATAATAACATAAGATGTTTGTGTAACGATTCTATTTCAACAGCTGACAGACATGAGCTCAAATTAATGATTTCTTCTTCTGCAGGGAGAACCGGAAGCACAACATGGCAACCAATCCGGGATCTACATGAACCATCAGAGATGAAAACCACAACACCACTGTAAGAGAGGTGGAAATAAACTCTTTATCAATAAATACTAATATAGGCATCCACAAGTTATACTTATGTTTATTATAGGCATCTATATACGTAATTCATTCATTTACCAACAAAACAAGAATTATTATTATTATTGATATTTAAAATTACAATGTAATCAAGCTGGTCTCAGAAACCAGGGACTAACAGGTTTGTTTATGATGGAGGCTCACAGGTAAAAGCGTAGCTGCAGATCTATTCAACATGAACAAAGAGACACCAACAACACAAAGCAGATTAAATACATAAACTGCGTTAGTTAACATCTGCTGAAGCCCTTCATTCAGTGAACTGTTTACCATCGTGACCGTAATGTTTTCTCAATATGGCAACACAAAGACAGGATTTAATGCTAGTAAATATATTTCATAAAGCTACCATTGAATTAGGATTAAACCCAATGTATTCAGTTCTTTCACCTACGATTAATATGTTACTGCGCTGTCGAATAATGAATAGAGATGATTTATAGCACTGCCAGGGAGAGGCTTCATTACAGATCGCTTTAAGCTCTGTTTAAATAATACAGTGATGAGTGGAAGCAATTATTCGAGGATATTTAAATAGTTTGAGATTAATTGGCTTTCATTAAAAATAGTTTTGATTATTCTTGTTATTGAGTGTGACTTTATTATTATTTATGAACAATAAATGAACAAATAAATGAAACCGAATGAGTCATACTCATATACCCTCATATGTAAGTATAACAGACTAAAAAGTATTCAAGGTTCAGGGAGTGGTTTAAGCTATTAAAACTCACCCTTCACATGTCCTTTACACTGCTGTATTTCACATGTTGTTTACAATGCAAGACCTGCTACGTACGTATGCTTCTCTGACAAATGTCAACACGGGAAAACTGTAAAACATAGCACGTTGAAACAGCTTGAAGACATTTGGTTAAACACTCGCAGTGATATCGCAGTTGTCAATATCTGTTGCAAACACACATATGCTGCTACTAATGTAAACGATATGGCCTTTGTTTCAGAGGCATGGAGTAACTGATGCCATGAAGAGTCAGGATGGAAAAGCGGTTTCTCTCATAGATGCTGGGTTCTTCAGCAAGTTTCTAAACATGTGGCATCATTACCATCTCTAATAGAAGTATTATACTCAACTGAATAGAAAACTATTTATTTCTGTACTATTTATGAAGCACAGATATGGGATTTGGGTCTGTGAACTTTTGCATCTCTTACTCTATTTCAGTGGAACATCATAAGACCGGGGCTAGTTGTCACACTTAATACTCCACTAAATATTGACCACGTTAGGTTTCAACTGTCCTACAATCATACAATCAATCAAGTGTGCATGGTGATTAGTGGCGTGTTTGTGAAATTTAACCAGTAAAACACATTTAAAACAAAATCGTTCGTAAAACTGTGACAAAGGTTAAACAATCAATACATGCTAAATATGAAAACAAAGTTTGCAATTGCAATTATTAAACTGTACCAACTAAATTACATGTCAATACTTCCCTGTGTGACATCTTGCCCCGGTGGCTTTTACAGTATATCTTAGGCTACAGAAGGAGAGTAGATCTCTTGAATTTAAAGATTTTATGTTTGATACTTTATGTGGGGTTTTGTTATCTCCAGATTACAAGTTTATCAATTCATAAATGTCTTTTCATTTGAAATTCGAGTTATCTGTATGGTCATATACACTTATTTACACTTTCTGTGGGAAGAACTGTTGTCTTCAATGCACAATACTTCAGCAAAACAATATATTATCAATTACATTATAAATAAAGTTCATACAATACATGATGAAATTATGTCTTATTTATTCGTTAATTTCATCTGAATATCAGCATTCATGAAATGTAGTCCGGCGAAACAGTTTTGAGGTTAATTAATCTAATTTTGTGTTTCTGGGAAAGTAGTGATCTGTGATGTTGAATATCAATACTTTTTTGTCTATTTGACACATTTGTGGACACATGAATGTTTTTAGATTTATGGATTAAAAATTACAGTTTTTATTCTGAAGTGTGTATCATTATTAAATTACAGTTTTTATTCTGAAGTGTGTATCATTATTCACTAATTCCATGAATCGTTGAATAATAGAATTCTGACATTTAAACTTTTCATTAAAACCTATAGTCTAATTGAGTGAAATCACTCCGTTTGCATACTGAATATTAATATGCCTGCATATGAGTCGAAAAAATAATTTAACCTTTCAGATGCATCTCTTTTACTGGGATTCTGCTGTGTCTGTCAGTGGTTATTTAGTTATCATAATATATTACATGAAAGATATGAATAAGAATGATAACAAGTCATCCATACATTATGTGAAAGTTTAGCCAGAAGCAGTAGCAACAACTAAATGAGAAGATGTTTCTATTTATTTCCCTTGTGCATCATCATCCTGATACTAAAACCTATATCCATAAGCTAAAATGTTAAAGTACATAAAAGTAAATCAAAATACTAATTGTTCAACACACTGTAAAAAAAAAAAAATTCAGACCTCTCCAACTTAAAGCTGCAGTAGGTAACTTTTGTAAAAATATCTTTTTTACATTTTTGTTAAACCTGTCATTATGTCCTGACAGTAGAATATGAGACAGATAATCTGTGAAAAAATCAAGCTCCTATTGCCATTTGCAGAAGCTCCATCGCTCCCGGTAAAAAACAACCAATCAGAGCTGCGGTCCGTAACTTTGTTTGTGTTGAAAATGTAGAAAAATGTATATAATAAGCGAGTACACCATGAATCCATTTTCTAAACCGTGTTTTTAGCTTGTCCTGAATCACTAGGGTGCACCTATAATAAGTGTTTATATTCAGACTATTTTAGATTGCTTCGGGGGTACCGCGGCGGAGTAACCCAGTACCTTTGTGATTCTTCATAGACTATGTTTACATGCAGCCAATAACCCGTTCAAAACCAGGATATTAGCAATAACCCGGTCGCGCACGGCCATGTGAACACCGGCAAAAACCCGGATATGCTCATATCCCGGTTTTTAAAAAACGGGATATTGTACCTGGGGTACCCCTTTTCTAACCCGAATATTTGGTCTTGTAAACGTGTTTCGGCATATCCCCATCAAAATGTGTGTTCTGCGCATGTTCTATTCGCAAGAAATCTTGGTCTTTTGAGTCTTTGGATATAGGAAGAAGAATCGGAAATGACGCGTATTGCGTCTTACGTCCAGACGCTAACCGTGCGTCGCCGTTTACATCGGGATATTGGCGACTGATTACACATTCCATGTATACAGGAGTAACTCTCTCTGCTCACGCATGTAAACGGGTTATCCCGTATGTTTCAGAAACCCGAATAGTGACCTTAACCCGACCATAACCCGAATTTTAACAGCTTGTAAACGTAGTCACTGACATAAACAGAGAGAAGTAGTTCCGGCTACAATGTTCTACCGCAAGAAGCAAGCATTTCTGTTTATTAACCTCTAGAGCGTCAAAAGTTACCTACCGCAGCTTAAAACTTTTCTATTGACTGAGCACATCAAAATAAATAAATAAATAAATAATAATAATAATAATAATAATAAATAAACATTTCAGTTGGCCTAATTTAATTTGTGTGAATTGGTGATCATATCTAAATGTTTCCATTGTCCAAACTGAATTAGTGTGAATGTAATTTTAGAAATTTTATTAGGCCAATTGAAAAATGTATATGTAATGTTTGAGTTGGAGAGGTTTTTATGTTTTTCAGCGCATAAAACTTATTGTAAGATTGACTTCCAGATTTAGTAATCATTTCAAAGTACATGCAGATGATTAAAAATTATCAATACTCTAACCCAGCACCTTGCATCATTCATGCTTCTTCCAACTTTCCACATTTTCTTCCACAATATAGCAACATTCCTCCCAGATACATTTTAAAAGCAAAGGCAGAGAGCTTGTTTCCAGCACAGACATTTACATATTTTAGGCAAATAGTTTTGGGGCTATATTATATAACATTATATATGTAATATATAGAGCATGTGTAAAAGATCATTTAAACCTGGTTATTGGTGTGTCAAAATAGACACAACGGGAGTGATCATGCCAAAGCAGAAAGAAAACAACTGCAATGCCGGATGTCTCTACTTTCAATAGAATGCCAGTTGTGTTTTATAGCAATAAAACATCTCAAGCAGTGTTTGTTGATTTCTTTGGCTGAAAGTCAGAGGTGCTGCACCTAATTCTATCTTTAGAAACAAATTTGCGTCACAAGGTGATCAGAAACAATAAAGTCATTATTTGTGGATTATTAATCAGAGAGGATTTGAACCGTCACATTTATAAACACTTTTGTGAGCATGGAGATTTTATACATTTCCGATTCACACTCTTGTGAAAAAGAAGTGTGCCTAATTTGATTAACTATACACTTCAAATATTCAAAATATGTTTAAAAAAATGGTACATGAATATAATATAAATAAAATGAATTCATGCACCAATGCATTTAATATAAGTTCAAACTACTGTATAATATAATTTCATTTAATTGCAATTGACTCAAAAGTATTAGTGTATTTCTCTTTTTCACAAGGGAATATATAGCAATATCACCAGCATGTGCAATGTTTGTTTGATTGTTTGCTAGGTGCATTTAGGTTGCTTACGTATGTTTTTAACACAAGGATCTGTCTCTTAGTGATGAAGAAGATGCAATTTTAATCAACACTAATGAGGGACCTCTGGAACTCATCTGGCTGCCCTTCCTTCTGTATATCGCAATGTTTCTTTGTTTTTATTTTGTAACCTGAGCATTTGTGTAAAATAAATCCTGGCGACCATGAACTTTCTACACATTCTGTAAGAAGAGACTGAATAAATATTGAAATTTGAGTATTAAAAACTGAGATTATATTGCAACATTTAATTTTTAAAGCAACAGTTCACCCAAAAAGGACATTGACATTTCTGAAATTGCACGTATACGCTCAGGTTAGTTTCTTAAATTTGTTTCCTCATCTACAGATTTGGAGAAATTTTGCATTTCATTACTTGCTCAGCAATGGATCATCTGCAGTGAATGGGTGCCGTCCAAACAGCAGATAAAAACATTACGACAATTTAAACAGTTCTTAATGTGACATTCACTAAACAGCTTCATATTTTGTGTATAATTAACCAGCCTGTAAACATACGCCCTTAGACATAGTCTTTAAATTATGCATATATATTATTAATATTATGTAATAATAATTATCATGACAATGTAAACTTAAAAACCTAACCCTAACCCTAAATGCATAAAAAAGTGAAAAATTTACAATATACTAGAATAGAACCAGCATAAACACCAATTTACTGCTACAAGGTGCATTTTATCCACTAAAAAGATAAAAATGTGAAATAAGAAACAATAATCTCACATTGTTGGTGCATAAAAGTGATTTAATAAGTCCATTCATCAACTAAAATACACTTTAAACAGCATGAGAATGTTCTCCAATACTATCTTAATTTCTTTGATCATGATATAGTGGAAACTCATAAAAGCATGCTTAAAAATCACAATTCAACAAGACGAGGTGGAGTGATCAGGGCAGAACATGTAGAGATGCTGTGTAAAAGAGGTACGAAAGTAAAAATGCTTTGGTTTGTTAGATCTGTAATAAACAACAGTTTCCTTGAAGACTCATGACTGATTTGTAACATTTACTGTCATACAATTAATTCAGATGCTTGAGAGATACTACAAATGCCATTCCGTGAGACCGGTGAGTGAGTAATGTACAACAATAACTGTTAGCTGAACTATTAAGCTTTGTCAGACAATAAGCAAGCAAACAAAGGGCCAAAGATGACGCATTAAAGCCCTATTCTTACTCTCTCCATTTAATCATCCATTGCTTCTTGAAGATTACAGAATGATTATATGAAAGATGAAAACGTGGTTTCTCATCCTGCACCAAATGGATTTTCTGGAGTACTAGCACCAATGACATTAGATCAGGAACTGACATACTGTCTAGGGAACTCACGCCACTGTTTGATATTAACAGTGGAGACACTTTATTTCTTTTTCCTTTAAAGGGAGTAAAAAGGCAAGCCCAACTTGCATGTATTTTATTGTTAACATATTGTTATTATTTGTCATTCTCTTCTGAGCATAGAGGTTAAATACACATATAATGCCATTAGATTTTCCACAGCTTACGAACACTCAAGAGGCCAAATGAACCGTGGGAATATTTTACAATATCTAACATATATTAACATATCATACAGAGCTTTTTTGCTTGTTAGTAGGTTAGCTTGATGGAAATATTTGTTGCAGATCAGTGGTGAGTGCCATTTCTCAGTTAACATGATATTATCTGCAATATAGTTTGTTGTAGTTGTTGATGACAGCTGACAAAGATTTAAAGATGGCATGATATACAATCTACATTTAAAATGAGCTTCTTGCAAACCAAATACATGATCATAGTGTCTTGCATTATGTGGATCCACCCTTGCATGCTTGCATTGTTTAAATACATTTTTCCCTTTGATACACACCACATTTGGTTTTCTCTTGGAGCTGTGTTACAATTACACCAGTCATGCAATGATCTTTCTGTATTTGTTAATGTTATTTGCTTCATCTATTACTTCGTCCTGAAAAGACACTTGAAAACCTGCAGTGTTTGCATTGCAGCCAAAGAAACGGTCAAGCTTCCCACACTCTTTGATCAATAAATGTAATAGATTTCCAGTTGTAAGGAATTAAAAAAAGAAAAAGAAAAATGATACCCCAAATAGTGTAAATGTTTAGTCAAATCTAATTCACACAGAACCAAATCCTAAAACCTAAACATAGGGTTGTTTCAGTGCTCATAAAATGCTGCATAAGAGCTGTTTTGCCATTGCAAGAATCGCCATACACAGCACAGTTTATGCTCTGAATGATTAAATATATGCAAGGAAGAATACAAGCATGCACCAATAACAATTTATAATGCAAACAGATGCAAGAAAAAAAGGTCATGAGGACACGGCATCAAAAGAAAATTATATTCTTTTTTTTAAAGGATTGAAAGTTAACAATAGCAGATAAAACAAGTATTGTGAAATCATGGGTTCAGGCTACATTAGTTGCAGAGGTTTAATATTTAGTGTCAAGGTTTGACCCTGAGTATTAGATGAATATCAGTCTTTGCTGCTTTGGAAACACTGTAAGTCCATCAGCTGAACAGACCTGAAGGAACTCTGCAGTCTTTTATAGCAGGTAATATAATATTCAAGCAAAATGAAAATTCACCCTCATGTCTTCCGAAACCCACAATTTTTAATAAATGTTTATTTCTTAAGTGGAATGCAAAAGGGCAAAATAGTAGGATGTCTCAATTGCTCTTTTTGTAAACATGAACAGGGATCACAGTAGTCAAGCAATATTTTAATGGATGACATAAATGTATGACTTCAGAGTTATAGTGCACACGTTATATGAACCATTCCTGTTTTTGCTTTTATGGTGATTTATTTTTATTTTTTTTGCTTGACAAGCCTTGGTCCACCATCCATTTTCCGTGTACTAAAGAAAGTCAGGTTTGAAACAACATGAGGGAGTAAATTCATTTCTATTTATGGTTGCACCGTCCCTTTAAGTATAATGATAATGGCTTATATTATAAAGCCCTATCATGTTGATTTCATACATCAGTAAAATACAAAACCCTTTGTGTTAAGGCCTCACTCATCTCTAATACAATATACAAACAGATCACATGAGCACGAAGCGTCAAACGTCTGTTAAAGAGTCAATGGGGGCCACTTGAGGTTCGGTGGGAGGGCTAGGGATTTCTTCCGTCGGCTCAGATCTGGGTTCAGGCTCACGCTCAGGCATTGGCTCCACCTCTGGCACCATCACCTCCACCTGTAGGGTTCGAATGAGTGGGAAGAAACAGACCTTTGATTGGCTGACAGATTCAAGCGAAGAGTTAAAGATGAGGAAGCAATGGATTGGCTGTGGCATTACATTAGATGGTTTCCAAAACCAAGAAAGCTTGGATCTCAACTGAAATCTCATATGTTACAATACAGGTGCTCTGGGTGTACCTGAGGTTGGCGAGGGGTGCTCGCCTCAGGCCGAGATGGGGCAGCACGCTGTCTGAAACCAGGAAGCTGTAGAAAAGTATTATATTACATCATATTAAATATAAAAATACAAATAAATATATTTCTGAAAACTATCACAATTATAGAAGTTCACCAAATCTGCTATAGTAATTCACATGTATTAAACACCATGCAGGGTTGGAAAAAACAGAGGCTTTGGGCAAAAATTCCACCAAAATGAACAAAAATGTGACATAAATTTAAGAAAAAGAGGCAAATGTCTCTTCACAATTCACAAACTCTTACGGCTACCGGAATTAAAGTGAAATGCAAAATTACATGAAAAGTGTTGATTGTGGAATTACATTTAGATCTGCTTATGTGAGCAAAAAAAATCATACAAATCTATGCTTGCTTTGTTACAATCTATATCGTTAAAAGCACTATATTAAAGGGTTAGTTCGCCCGAAAATGAAAATTATGTCATTAAAGAGCCACACAGATATATATATATCGTTATAGATTTCAAATCTTTTGCCCATCTCTATGTACGTCACTAGGAGCACTTTGCATAATAATCTCCCCCTACCGTGTTGGGAAAAACGGACCTCTGACCTGCCCCACCCCCCCACACACAGACGCTCTGGTTGGTGTGAGAGCATCATGTCGAGGAGACAGTGTGTTTTTAATTGTAAAGGCAAGTTTGTTTTATTTTCACTGCCAAAGAATGAAGATCAGAAGAACCAATGGCTAAAATTCACTTTTACCACAATACCAGAGCAGTACAACAAATCCCTTTTGTTGTGTTCACAACATTTCACTGATGACTGCTTTTCTAATCTCGGTGAGTACAAGACGGGATTTTCAAAGCGTTTGGCCAAAAAGAGGGTTCATTCCCAACTTTATTTAGACCAACAAGCATCTCCGAATCACAACACGAAGTATGATTATGAAGTTATGTGTCTGTTTTCTCCCGAGCGTCTTATCAGTATGTGTGCTGTCTGCAGCCTGTCTGCACTGATCGTCATGTACAAACACGTCATTAAAATGAAGTGTAACAAGTGCTGCTAACAGATATTCTGTGATAAAGTAATCCATATGAAAACAACTCTATGTCTGTTTTTCATGTCTCCCTTCATTATATCTAATGTGACCACGCCCCCGCGCTGAACGCGCTATTCAGATTCAAACTGAAGCGCGCGGCTTGAATACACACACACAGAAGAAAAAGCAGTGAGACTGTTCAAGTTTTTTATTTTACTGTTTGCTTCGCGATGAGAGGAATAAGACATAATTCACCCCAAACAGATGCTAACGCATAGTTTACCGTGGAGGTGTGTGCGGAACAACCAATCAAACCTGACTATGTCAGTTGACCAATCAGAACACAGTATGCTACCGAAAGGTGGGGTTTAAGGAAACTGAATCTTTTGAACAGCTTCGCGCAAACCGTTTGGGGATCTCTGAGAATTGATGTAATTTTAAAATGATATTTTGACAAAATGACAATGTTTTTTAAACTTGGATGGATTTAAACCTATTGTACAGGACTTATAAACAGTGATAGGAAGCTTAGAATTTTCATTTTACTGGCTCTTTAATTACTCACCCTTATGCTGTTCCAAACATGTAAGACCTCCTTTTATCTTCGGAACACAGTTTAAGATATTTTAGATTTAGTCCGAGAGCTCTCAGTCCCTCCATTGAAGCTGTGTGTACGGTATACTGTCCATGTCTAGAAAGGTAAGGAAAACATCATCAAAGTAGTCCATGTGACATCAGAGGGTCAGTTAGAATTCTTGAAGCATCAAAAATACATTTTGGTTCAAAAATAGCAAAAACAACAACTTTATTCAGCATTGTCCTCTCTTCTGTGTCTGTTGTGAGAGAGAGTTCAAATCAAAGCAGTCTGGATATCCGGTTTGCGAACAAATCATTCAGTTCACCAAATCGAACTGATTCGTTTTAAACGGTTCACGTCTCTAATACGCATTAATCTACAAATGACTTAAGGTGTTAACTTTTTCTTAATGTGGCTGACGCTCCCTCTGAGTTCAAACAAACCAATATCGGAGTAATTCATGTACTCAAACAGTACATTGACTGAACTGCTGTGAAGAGAGAACTGAAGATGAACACCGAGCCGAGCCAGATAATGAACAATAGACTGACTCGTTCACAAGTGAAGAACCGGTTGCATCGGTGTTGGGATCACCAGTAGTTCTTTCGGACAGTTCGATTCAATAAACCGGTTGAAGAAAACGGTTCACCGGTTCTTTTGCGCTCGACGTAATGGCGTCATTGGCGATGATTGCCCTTGATTCAAGCCTTTGGTTTACCCGCACCCATAACACTAGCACAGAATCAGTTCAGAATCAATCACCAAAAGAATCAATTCTGTTCAGACGCCCTGTGTGTCGGTCTGCTTCACGCTGAATCACACATGTGCAGTATCATCAGCTCCTCGGTTCACGAATCGGACGCGTCTGACAGAAACGGCTCTTGACTCGTGAACGAGTCAACGTTTTGTTTGTTTTCTGGCTCAGCTCAGTGTTCATCTTCAGTTCTCTCTTCACAGCAGTTCAGTCAGTGTACTGTTTGAGTAAATGAATTAATCCGGGATATTGGTTTGTTTGAACTCAGAGGGAGCGTCAGTCACATTAAAAAAGTTGATAGCTTAAGTCATTTGTGGATTAATGCGTATTAGAGATGCGAACCGTTTAAAACGATTCAGTTCGATTTGGTGAACTGAATGATTCGTTCGCGAACCGGATATCCAGACTGCTTTGATTTGAACTCTCTCTCACAACAGACACGGAAGAGAAGACAATGCTGAATAAAGTCGTTGTTTTTGCTAATTTTGGACCAAAATGTATTTTCGATGCTTCACAAAATTCTAACGGACCCTCTGATGTCACATGGACTACTTTGATGATGTTTTTCTTACCTTTCTGGACATGGACAGTATACCGTACACACAGCTTCAATGGAGGGACTGAGAGCTCTCAGACTAAATCTAAAATATCTTAAACTGTGTTCTGAGGATAAAAGGAGGTCTTACATGTTTGGAACAGCATAAGGGTGAGTTATTAATGACATTATTTTCATTTTTGGGTGAACTAACCCTTTAATAAAGGTGACTTGACTTGACAAATATTGAATCAAATATTTCTTTTTACATATATTTTTTCTTTTTACTGCATAATTATATCCAATCACAGACATTTCTTTTAATTCATCATAACTAGAGTTTTAGCAAGAGTGATGACATCTTTGTATCATAATTGTACCATAAGGCATCATTACCTCATAATTATGCAATTGTTGTGTAAATACATGCCGCCTTTAAGCAGCATTAAACAGTAAATGCATGTCAGACACAGCTTCTGCTCCACCTTTGCAGTGTAAAGATGGCTTTTGTTGTTGATGATGTAATTTTATTGATAACAGTCTATACTATTCTGCTATGTGATATAAAAGAGTTTTATAAGGATTTAATAAGGTAATCATTGAATATATTGAAACACAGTCTCTCAGTCCTTCTATTTTATTTTGCATGTGTTTAACTGACCTGCACGCCGCCTTTAGCCAGAGCATTTAGTCCAAACAAAATGGTTACAATGCAGATCGCCAACTCCACCACCAGAAACAGAACCAGTGTGGCCAAGAAGCCATCGATCAAGAGCTGAGAGCAGCCGAAACAGACAGAGAAACAAAGAAATAAAATAATAACCACAGCCATCAAAGCTCAAGTCCATGTTAGTAAGTTGCCAGAGAGATTTAATCTTCGAGGAAGTGGCCAAGCACATCAGAAAAGCAGATATTGTTAAATATAGGTATCATTCATTCTGAAGCATTTTCAAACAACTGGCCCAAAGTGCAAAACTGAAAACACAAGACTGATCAGATTTTTTGTCACCTTAAGAAACAACGATAGCCTTTTAAGGACCATGTTACTTTCAATTAATCTGTTTTTCTTTCTTTCTATCAGCATATAATTAAGAACATTCATGAAAACAAAGCAAACATAAAGGTAAGAATTACTTACTTTACAATTTCTCTCGACAGTATAACTGCACCTCCTGAAACAATTTTGTTGCTTTGGAAAAGCAGAGACAAAAGACAAAATAATGTTGTAAGTGTAGCTATAAATCTTTTCTCATACAAATGTAGCTGCAAGCACGCCCAATTAGTCAATTTAGAAAAACTGTTACAGTTTTTTGGCTTCCTTAAAGGGGGGGGGGTTTAATGCTATTTCATGCATACTGAGTTTTTTACACTGTTAAAGAGTTGGATTCCCATGCTAAACATGGACAAAGTTTCAAAAATTAAGTTGTACGTTTGAAGGAGTATTTCTGTTCCAAAAATACTCCTTCCGGTTTGTCACAAGTTTCGGAAAGTTTTTTTCGAGTATGGCTCTGTGTGACGTTAGATGGAGCGGAATTTCCTTATATGGGTCCTAAGGCACTTCTGCCGGAAGAGCGCACGCTCCCGTTTAGCAGAGCACTGAGAGCACAACAGACGTTCACTGATCAGAGCGAGAGCGTCGCGAAATGTCACAAAAGAAGTGTGTTTTTGGTTGCCAGGGCAAGACAACCCTGCACAGATTACCAAAAGAGAAACAGCATTAAGGGACCAGTGGATGGAGTTTATTTTTACAGAGCATCAACGGAGTTGTGCAGGTGTTTTTGTTTGTTCCTTGCATTTCGAAGATGCTTGTTTTACAAACAAAGCCCAGTTTGACGCTGGATTTGCACATCGTTTATTTCTTAAGGATAATGCAGTCCCAACGGAAAAGGGTCACGATCGTGTGTTGGAACCGCAGGCTGTGAGTAAAACTGCTTCAAATATCTCTGTGTTGTTAACTTAGCTATCAGCGCGTAAGCACATCAAGTATACAACATGCGATGTTGTTATCAAACTGCACTTTCCACATGTACAGCTTAAAAAAAAAAAAAAAAAAGACGACATAAAGTGGAACTTAGTCATTTTCCAAAACCGCTAAGCAAATATATACAGTTTCAGTACATACCACATAGCATACTGCCTTTGCTGATGCTGCTCTTGTTAAATTTCAGCCTTCCAAACGCTATCAAAGCAAAAGCCTACTGGCGCTCGTGATTCTTTAGCTCCGCCCATACGTCACGCCTCTAGGCGCTCGTGTTTTTCCGGGAAAATTCGGTACAGACTATCTTTCTCTTATGAATATAATAAAACTAAAGACTTTTTGGAGTTATGAAGGATGCAGTACTACTCTATAGGTACTCAAGATTAACGGGATATTGAGTGAAAACGAGCATTTCACCCCCCCTTTAAACTACAGTGCACTCAGAAAGGTTTTGGACTTCTGAGATTGGGTGGGACACAGGACATACATATACCTGGACAGCTATTATAAAAGATGTTTCTTACTGAAATAACATAGCTCTACTGAGTGTTTGGTTGGTGTCAGACTAATGGTGTCAGCACACATTAGCGTGAGAGTGCACATTACAGAACACAGATGCAAACTTAACAATTCCACAATGACCAACACAATCTACAAAGAGCAGTGCACATTAGCATGTAGCAAACAAGCACGAGCCAGTGATAATCAGGTGCGTGTAATCTACTAATAACATAGGTGTAAAGTGGGTTAATATATGTCATTTTTGGAAATATCAGTAAATCACCTTCATTTAACCCTTGTGCATTGTTCAAATTCACTACCCTTTCGTTATGTTCAGGATGAGAACATCCACTCAACTATAATTGAGTATAACTATAATTATCAACTATAATTAGCTGTTATACTCCATATATATCCATATACAAGTCAGAAACTTAGCTTTTTTTGCACAGGCCTATCTAAAGGGTTAAAGGTGGGACCACAGTGATCAACTGTAAAAAAATAACAAATTTTATTTCTTCCCAACAGGGAAAACCACCAACAATAGAATTTTTTTTTTTTTTTATCGGATACATTTTTACAGCAGTTTTCATCCGCGAACATAACAACAGGGTAGTGAATTTGCCCACACTGTATTAAGTTTTTTTACATTTTCAAAGCATTTTCCAAAAATATGTGTCAAAATAAGATTTGTCACCAAAAATCATTCCATTAGCTGACACACAGAGAAAGTTGTGGCCAAAATAAGACTCAACTTTACCCCCTAGTGGACGAAAGCGTCCCCAACAACGCATAAGGGTTAAACGCTCTCCTCTCATAAATGTTGCATCTGAAAGGGAAATTCCTACAAATGCATATGCTTTAAGGTCAGGTGTAAAAATGCCCTGTCCATGCCTTTTCATTGCTAATCCTTTACTGCGTTGTTAACGTTTCTAAAGCCAAACGAGGGTTAGGTGCAAGCTGTTAGTAAATCTTGCCCAAAGAGAGTTAATGTAAAATTATAAACATGAGCAGCCTCTCAGTCAAAGATTTACAGCCCCTAAAATAAAAATAAATAAACACATAATTAAACACGACCAAATATATAACCTTAAACAAACAATTCAAATTTCCCAATATCCTGTTTTATAATTTTATATTTTAGCTCTTTATGGAAATTCTTTGCATTTTCCATTTTAGATCTAAAATATTTTGTTTCACTTTACTGTCCAAATACCTTGAGGTCACTGATTTGATTAATTTTCTACTTCATTTGAAAAAAGTCTGTACCAAGTGCAAAGGGTCCGTTTCATCATGGTTATTACACTATTCTGTTTATTCTAAATATATCAAACATTACAAAGCAGTAATGAGATGTGAAACCATCATCGTGATTATGCCAACAGCTCATATCTATAAATATATCTCAATATTTGAACATTATGATAAACCAATTACAATCACACACATTTTCAGTTTCCAATCGAATTGCTTAAAGTGCTTTCCAATTTAAAGCAGTTTAATAAAGTATAAGTTATATACACAGTCCCACATCAAATCAGAAGTCACTACTTCAGGAACAAAATAACAACATTAACTTAAAAGCTTTATTTGCATTCCAACACAATCATTCAATTCATTATGCTCTTACACTGCTGCAAAATTAAACAGGTCTAATCATATGATATGTATACTTTTAATGTAAGGTTTAAGCAAACCGAGAAAAAAATAAAATAAACATTGAAACTTTTGAAGATGCTACGTTTTGCACTTCGGTACAGTCCTTTGAAAAGGCATCAAGGGAAGTGCTTTAAGAAAAAACTGTAACAAGAAATTTGATGTGGCCAGTTCAACACATCATACCCACTTTACAGTGTTTTATCCTTCCCGATGCACCCAAAACTCACCCCCATGCATTCATCTTCATATGCTGTATACAGATCTACAGGCCTATATATATATATAGATGTGTGAGCTCACCACAGCATAGATCTCCAGTCTCCTGCAGTGCTCACAGTGGTACGTGTCCTGACGGTACGGCAGGTGACGGGACAGCAGCCCGAGAACAGCAGTGGAGAACGCTGCACTGACCAGGTGAGACACCAGTGTGGCTTTCACCTTCAAGTGACGGGACAGACAGAAGTTACTCTACACCTCATTTACTCATTTGATAAAACACTGAAAAATAAAAAGGCATTTCCATTTCATGCAGTACTGGAAAAATACTGAAAAACAATACCAGTCAACAGTTTGGATGCAATTTTTACACATTTTGAGAGTCATCATCAAACTATGAAATAACACCAATGGAGGTACACAAGTGGAACTGTGAAGGGGCTAGATCATAAACTATCCTGTAAACTCTCTTTTCTCTTTGTATATACTGAAGCTTGACAGATTTCAAGTAGTTCACATGTGTGATGGATATGTGATTATGTAATTGTTGGCTCCAAAACCAAACACATCCTCTTCCAACTTCCACCAGAACTGCTGAGACCATCAAATCTTCCAAAAAGCAGATGAAGAATCACCTCTTCTGCAAGCTCTTAACTACCACAGACTTTAACTAATGCACTTACACAAAACCTCTTCTATACTGCAGCTTGCTTCCTAATCTAGTTGTCCTTTTTAATCATGTATGCATAAACATTAAGCATGCACTGTCTGCTCCAAAATCAGCTAAAACAGCTTTTAATAAAATCATAAATTGACAAAACCCATATTTTTCTACAGAACTAATTTTGATCAGTTATGCATACGCATTCAACCTTCACAATCTGCTCCAAAACAAAACAAGACAAGACAACTTTTCCGGAAACTGTAAACAGGCTGACTAGTGAGGGTTCAGAGTCGTGGGTAGGTTGGTAGTTTCATTGAACTTGTACTCACCCAGAACAGAGACGGGAATCTTCCAGCGTGGATTAAGATGGATCCAGACACAAGCAACTGATAACAAGAGAATCACTGAAGTTTGCAACATCCTTCGTGACAACTGGATTCATCTCAGACGAAACATTCTGCTTCAAAGTCCATGAGGAGATTCGGCTTACCTGAACAACGATCACTACCACAACAATGAGATCAGGAGAGAAGTGAACCTCTTCATAGAGCTGAAGAATGGTGTTGCTCAGACACAAGCACAAGACTGCGATGATGATCTGAATGGACTGAACCAACACAACAACCAGCTCAATGAACTCGACAGGCTGCCAAAAAGGCCATTTCAACGGTTTTATAAAATAAAATTAGATTTTAAAGATTCAGTTATGAGGTCTGCCTTTTGAAACTCTGGATAACTTCAGACTTTTCTCAATTCAGGTATTACAACGTCATGCTTTTATATTGTTCACGATGTTCAACAAAGTGGCTTTTGCGAAATAACTGGACAACTGGTATGTGGAAGATATGTGCATGTTTTCCTGGATTTGGTGTGAGATTTGTGACACTCACCCCGAGTGCTTTCGGCTCCACCTTCTGAAATGTCTTGAGCTGATTTGGGGTCAGGTTTCCTGCAGGGCGCAGGGGGCCCTGACTCTCCATGCCCATGCTAATGTCCGTCAGTTTGAGGCCTGGCTATGCTAATATCAGAGAATCAGTTTGAGACAGAAAGAGAAGAGACTGAGGACAGTGCAGGACGGAATGAAAAGGCATGAGCTGAACAGAAAAAGGTCATGCTCATGGTGTCATTTGTGCCTGATAGACCATTAAAAGGTTACTGCTTTTGAGAAATGATATTTTGTGAGGCCTATGTGAGGCCCAGAGGTCCAGGGATGCACTGATCGAATTAGATAAATGCTTTCAGTGGACTATTCTTGAACTCGTAACCTACAATCTCAGATATGTGGTTACTGACTTGTAAAGCAGCCATAGTTATTTATCGTTACTAACCGTAAACTGACCAAGTGAACATAAAAACTATCCTCATATTACATCATTAAGGGGGGGGTGAAATGCTATTTCATGCATACAGAGGTTTTTACACTGTTAAAGAGTTGGATTCCCATGCTAAACATGGACAAAGTTTCAAAAATTAAGTTGTACGTTTGAAGGAGTATTTCTGTTCCCAAAATACTCCTTCCGGTTTGTCACAAGTTTCGGAAAGTTTTTTTCGAGTATGGAGCGGAATTTCCTTATATGGGTCCTGAGGCACTTCTGCCGGAGCACAGACATTCACTGATCAGAGCGAGAGCGTCGCGAAATGTCACAAAAGAAGTGTGTTTTTGGTTGCCAGGGCAAGACAACCCTGCACAGATTACCAAAAGAGAAACAGCATTAAGGGACCAGTGGATGGAGTTTATTTTTACAGAGCATCAACGGAGTTGTGCAAGTGTTTGTGTTTGTTCCCTGCATTTCGAAGATGCTTGTTTTACAAACAAAGCCCAGTTTGACGACGGATTTGCGTATCGTTTATTTCTTAAGGATGATGCAGTCCCAACGAAAAAGGGTCACGATCGTGTGTTGGAACCGCAGGCTGTGAGTAAAACTGCTTCAAATATCTCTGCCTTCTTGTTAGTGTGTCTGCCTCCCATGCCGGAGACCAGGGTTCGAGCCCCGCTCGGAGCGAGTCGTTGCTGCTGCTGCTCTCTTTCAGTTTCAGCCTCGGGATCTGATTCTGGATCATAAATAAACGGCTGAATCTGACTGTAAGCCATGGTTTGTTTTGGTTGGTTTTGTCCTCACGGTAATGTCACAGCTTCCAAACGCTCTCAAAGCAAAAGCCTACTGGCACTCGTGATTCTTTAGCTCCGCCCACATGTCACGCCTCCAGCCGGTCATGTTTTTCCTGGAAAAAACGGTACAGACTATCTTTCTCTTATGAATATAATAAAACTAAAGACTTTTTGGAGTTATGCAGTACTACTCTATAGGTTCTCAAGATTAACAGGATATTGAGTGAAAACGAGCATTTAACCCCCCCTTTAATTAGTCAATAATTAAAAAGGGGCTTAAAAGAATATTAACTTTCAGAAAAAGATGTATTTGACTGCACTGACACAACTGGGTGAGAACTAAACAGAAATGGATAATAACACTGTTGTCTTCGGTAGAGTCGTTTCATTAATAAGGAAATTAATGAATAGAACTGAATCATGGTTAAAGTCAACTTATCTGAATAATGACACTATTGTCTTCTTTAGAGCTGCTGTATAGCTGGATAGAATTAGTTTCGTAATTTGATTGACACTGCCATTGAACTGAATCAAACCATGTGACTCACTTGACCCAAATAATGGCATTTATCCTCTATAGAGCTCATTTACATATAAAAGTGAACTTGTTTTATTATTGTTGAAACTTTATAATGCTACTAATTTCCTCTTTATTCCCGTGGAGCAGTTTTGAAACATTCTGTATTGTATAAAGTGCTATATAAACAAATATGACTTTAATACTCTTTTTGTTATTTTTATGTCAGAAATTCTATTTTCTATAACCCATTTCTATAAGCCATATATAAGAGTGATCAACAGGACCTGCAAATTGGCTCAAAATCAGAATTTTGATATTTTTGCTCAAAATAAGATACTGTCAATCTGAGATGACTGTAGACATAACTAGGCTTTAGTTTATAGTTTTATATATTTGACTACTATAAAAGGTTGTCTATTAGGTTAACTATTAAAAGATAGTTCACCTAAGAATGAATATTGTGTCATCATTTAATCACATTCATATTTGTATAAACTTGAGGAGATATTTTGAGGAATGTTAGTAACCGAACAGTTTTGGTTCCCTTTGATTTTGTAACCAACATTCCTCAAAATATCTTCTTTTGTTTTATGAAGAAAAATAAAAGATGAGGATGAGTAAAATAAATTGATGATTGAGTGTTAATTTATAGGTGGACTGTCCCTTTAACTTTTTGTAGAGTGGGTATTGTACCACAAGACAAGATTATTTTTTACAACAAAAGAAAGAAAAAAAGGACAAGTCTAATCTGAC
Source organism: Carassius auratus (assembly GCF_003368295.1). Lineage (NCBI taxonomy): Eukaryota > Metazoa > Chordata > Actinopteri > Cypriniformes > Cyprinidae > Carassius > Carassius auratus. The sequence continues at coordinate 254,999 of NC_039298.1, forward strand.
CTGAAAGATTATGGAAACCAGTCATTTATACATCCCTCTGAACCCTCATAACCCTCTCTGAAGAGTGTCTAGACATCTTTTCAAATAGGACAGCATCTCTGAGGAATCAAGTCATGTCCTCAAGTTACTAAAACTCCATTAAGCCTTTCATAGGGAGAGGTTTTTAGACACAAGATATATTGAAGTAGATTTATGATATTTAATCCATCTACAGAAGAGCTTTATAAAGATGTCCAGAGGGTTTGTGTCAGTCTGAGTAACCCCTAATATTGCTTCCGGTATCTAATGCATACAGAATGAGATATTTCACTAGACCACTTCAAATCTGTATAATGATGCTGACGTTTTAAGAGTGAGTCTTTACACTGAGTCTTAGCATGCCGTTTTTATCATTTACACATATTTCATATTTCACATGTTCAACGAATGATATATTAAATGGTTTCTTGGCATTGAAGGTAAGAGGAGCAGCCTCTTAAAAAGACGCAGGGCAAAACGTGCATCTTCATCGCCTCCTCACATCCGCAGTGTCCCGCACTATGACAACATGTAACTTTATTTCTGAGCATAACCGCGCCACGAATAACGCTCAAAGGACTCACCACAGTGCCGTTTTGTCTAACTGATCCCCAAATCCAGAAGACGTGTAACCTTCAGGCTGTCATACATATAAAGGTGGGGTCGCGCGCGTATGCGTCCTGCCCCAAATCGAGATTCCTTCAAACACACGTGTGATGTCACTTACCTCAGCAGCTCAAAGGAAACGCGTGGATTCGGCTTTTATTCTCTAAAGGCGAAAGTGTAGCATTCAGTTATTTAATCCGCGTCGCGGTTGAAGGGAAACAACTAGTTAATTCTCAGGGCGTGTGACGCGCGGCTGACGCGCAATACCGCAGTGAGAGGCGGCGGCGGACGCGACGCGACGCGTCGATATGGACGCAGAGTCGAGAAAGATGCGGCGCGAAACGTTTGTCGTGTCAGCTTTACTACATTTTTTATTATTTTCTTTTTATTTTCTTCCATTCTGAATATCAGCAGCACGACTGATACTTATTGTATAACAGACATAAATGCATTTGTATTTCTTTTCTGCTAATTGATTTTATATTCTGTGCCGGGCTAAAACTATTATTCCGAGCACAATTCATTTACACTGGTGGTTAAAAGTTTGGAATAATCGAGATTTTATTTCATGTTTGTCTCTTATGCTCAAAAATACAGTAAAACAGTAATATAGTTTTACTATTACAATATAAATACTATTTGAATATATGTTAAAATGTAATTTATTCCTTTGATCAAAATCATTACTCCTGTCTTCAGTGTCACATGATCCTTCAGAAATCATTCTAATATACTGATTTATTATCAATGTCATAGTTTAGTGGAAAGGTTCAAGGTGATTTTATGAATAGAAAGTTCACTGAACAGCATTATATATATATATATATATATATAAATATGTTAACATTAATTTTTTTGTTGTTGTTGCTTTTGGAAACTGTAGGGTTTGTTGTATTATGTTATATTTTGATTAAATTGTTGTATCTGCATTGTATTTTTAGGTTGCCTGTTATACATCTGGCCTAGGACTGCAGATGAAAACTAGCCTCTTGGCTAACTCGGGCATATTTTGACTTGTCATGTTAATATGCATTGTCCTAAGGGTTAAAAATGAATGTATTCACATATATACATACACACACACACACACACACAGTGCTGAACTTTCAATTCATTAAAGAATCCTGAACCTTAACAACACAACATTAATAAGAAAAAATATAAAATTAATGAGCATCAATTAATTTAAGCAGCAAATCAGTGTATTAGTATGATTTCTGAAGGATCATGAGTCACTGAGACTGGAGGAATGATGCTGAAAATTCAGCTTTGCCTCAATTTTTTTGTCATATGCTGCCACCTAGTGGGGAAAAAAATTAAGAAACATTTCAAACACTTTAAATCCGTATCTTTTATTTTCAAACCATAAAAAAATAAACAGAGTCTTTCAAAAACAGTGGCGTGCAGAAGAATGCATCTAGTCCTGTGACGGGCTTCACATATTGGGCTTCGATTGGCCTCACTTATCCAGCTAAAGACGAACAGAAAAATAAGACTGTTCTTTGAACCACCAGACAGAACATGTTCTCCGTCACTTGATTATAAAACACACATTTGGCAATATCACAATTCACAAGTGATTTCCCCAGAATGAAGACTTCAAATCCGTACCGTTCGGTGACAAACCACAGGTTGAGTTCAGGTCACTCCCAATATATTGGAAGAACTACAATCAGGCCGAATATACTGCTGTGCAAAGGCAAAACACACACACACACACACACCTTTGGAGCCATTTTACGGTTATGACAGAGTGGTCAATATTAAACGAAGCAAGCAGTCAGAGATCTATAACAGGTCAAACTTACCAAAATAACACTTGTGAATATTATTTTCATATTGAGATGTTCTTATGTTGACACAGAAATGATAGAAAAACATCTACCCGTACTTGCACATTACTGATCAGCACAATTCTTTTTATGCGTTACACTAAATACTTATTTAAATTAAACCACTTGAAAAACATCTTTGAAAGCATTTTTTTCATTGGTGCAACATTAAAGGGACATTTTGCCCCAAAATTAAAAATTCTTACATTTACTCACCCTCATGTCATTCCAAAACCTGTCTGAGTTTCTCCAAATTAATATAAAATGCAGTTAACCAAATCGTTTCTACTCCCATTGACTAGCAATACAATAGAATAGAAGTTAATGGAAACTGTTTGGTTACCAACATTACGTTAAATAAATGACAGAACTTTCATTTTTGGGTGAACTGTCTTTTTAAAGATTATGAAAGGAAAACGTTAGACAGACATGTACCTCGTCTTAACATTCAAAACCTGGAATTAGATGGGGAGGAGGAACAAAGGCAAAGTCTAAAAAAGATGTGCGATATAGTCAACAGAATATAGGAAACCAAACTTATTATCAGAACGAAAAATACGAAATTTCAAGTTGTTGAAATTTATATTTGCAGATGATCAGTTTAATTAGTGAAGCTGCCTCTCTTAGGTAATTTTATTAACCTTAGATTTTTAGGTCCATCAAAATTTTAATATAATATTTAAAAAAAGTAACTGATTGAACAGTTCCTGATGTCAATAAAATTTTGATAGAGAGGCATACAATCTGATACACTTCAGACTGAAACAAACAGTTGTCACATAAATAACAGCTTAAATATTAACAACCTGAAAAATGTACACTAGTACACAGAGTTAAAGATATTTGAGTCTTACAGCTCCAAAAAAAGGTTTGTAAAAAGGTCGAATGTGCCGTTTTTAATCAGTTTATTTTTTTCCTCTGCAACTGCAAAGTGGTTTAGCGACAGGACTCGACTGCAGAAGCCCAGTTTGGCTCAGAAAAGAGTTTAACAGTGAACCTAGAACACTAGAGGAGCACATCACATGGGTGTGTTGGGCAGGTGACCATTCGAGCTGTTCAGCAAACTGTTGCTGAGTGTGATGGGAGATTTGCCATCATGTGCCTGTCCGTTAGGAGCTTGTCCGTTTCGCTTTTCCAGATGAGGTGAGTGTCCTCTGAGAGACTCCCTCTCCTGGGGTGTTGCACATCCGCCATTCTCAGCGTCCCTGCGAGAGGAAGCCGCTTGCGGGACAGTCCTGCCGTGATAAAGGTGCCTGAATCTCTTAACAGCGATCATTAGCAAGGCGCTGACGCACAGGGCTAATAGAACGGACACCACCACTAGCTCCTGGAAGTAGCTGGGCTTGTCCGCTTGCTGGAGGTTTTCACCGGGCTCAGTCATTCGGGAATTTTCCTTGTCCGTGCCAAGCAATCGAGTAAAGTTCCTGCTTTTGTGCGTGGTGGCCACCGGCGAATCTTTGAGTGGGACTGTAGGATGCACATCCTCTGGTTTAGGCCTCGGCTCCGTCTGTTTGGGTGCAGTGAGTCTGGGAATGAGGACAGGGGTTTTATTTCCTGCTTCGGTGGACGGGGTGATGAATGGGCGGTTCGGGGTGGCTGGTAGGAGGGTGGGGCTGCTCTTCTGCTTAACGTGATAGACGACCAGTGTTTGGGTGTAGCCGTTCTCCACAGACTGGCACAGGTAGTGTCCCAGGGTGGACGGGGTCGCCACAAAGCGGAGGCTGCCGTCGTCTGACTGAATGTAGATTTTGGGCGAGAGCTGGCTGTTGAGACGCTCCCAGTGGCGTTCGGCGAGGTGTGACGCTCCTGGGCACTGCAGGTGCACTACTTCGTTTAGAGACACGGACACTACTTCACCTGGAGGACACACAGCTGAGGAGGTCAGGGGTCAAGGGTCAGTATTCACACCACACAGGAAACACAAACATAAACCAATACTATGTACAGCACTTTATATGATTAAGTAGGCTCGAAACTCTTAATCTGAACCAGAAGTTGCCCCTTTTCTAAAATAAAAGTCAGTAAAGGAGGTGCAAAATTAAATCCATTTAATATGGTTGTAATTTTCGCAACCCATTTTATATGACTAAATAAAAACTCTAATTTGTGATTATTTTCTAGAAATAAGCACTACAGACACTAAAATTACAATTAAGTAATAAAAATGAAGTAGAAAAAGTAGTTTTGACATTTTTAAACACACTAGAATAGGCAAAGAGGTCACAGACAGTGTTGGACAAACGCATTACAAGTAATGCAAGTTACATAATCAGATTACTTTTTTTAAGTAACTAGTAACGCATTATGTTTACATTTACAGCAAAATATCTAAGTTACTTTTTTTTATTTTTAAGCAACATGTTATTCTGTTTCCCCAGTACTTTTACTTTCCATAAAAGTAATGAAATTAGCTACTTTTTTCATGGAGTAACATTATTGTAATGCATTACTTTTAAAAGTCCCGTATTTTTCGGACTACAAGTCGATGAGAATAAGTCGCATCAGTCCAACAATACGTCATGATGAGGAAAAAAAACATAAGTCGCACTGAACTATAAGTCACATTCATTTAGAACCAGGAACCAAGAGAAAACATTACCATCTACAGCCGCGAGAGGGCGCTCTATATCTTCAGTGTAGACTACAGGAGGACTGAGCAGCATAGAGCGCCCTCTGGCGGCTGGAGACGGTAATGTTTTTCTCTTGGTTCATGTCTCTCGGTTCATTTCTCTCGTTCATGTCAAATTAATTTTGATAAATAAGTCGCACCTGACTATAAGTCGCAGGACCAGCCAAACTATGAAAAAAAGTGTGACTTATAGTCCGGAAAATACGGTAACTTTCCCCAACACTGGTCACAAATTTATCTTAAATTCTGCCATCACTCAGTGTGGACTGGATAGTTCGGGACAAAATACTGGTTTGCAGTTTCTGATACACTTTTATTAAAAAAAAAATTACCATGCATTTTTAAACCATTTTATTTTAACAATAAAAGGGTTAAATGAAAACACTAAAAGCTGTTGGGGTAATGGAATGAAATTATTAACATTTAATGCCATGAATGCCACAAGTTTTTGAAATGCAATTTTTTTAAATAATGGAAAAGTTACTTAGTAACAGTTGTGTGTAAAATGTTTAATGTTTAATTATTACAAATTAAATATTTAATCAGATTTTGCCAACATTTTGACATTGCTGTGTGATTTTATTGTTGTTAATTATTGAATGCAGGATGGGGAGTGGGAAAGGTCAAAAGTTTATAGAAAGTGCCATAAACAGCACTGAACACACTTAAATATACAGTGACCATACGTGCTCTTTTTCCCCCAGACACGTCCTGGCCAGGATTTCTAGATTGCCTTAAATATCTAGGTTTTGGTTTTGTTTTCCCCTTTTTTCATACTTGCTGAAGATAATGATTGAAAAGTAGTTGACCAATAACGTGCAGGCATTGTACATGATAAACCAATTGTGGGATGAGAAGGTGGAAACAGAGAATGGTCAAAGTGATGCAAATATCCTTACAATATCAGGTGTGTCAGACTTTACCAGTTCTGCGCAGACCGAGCAGTGTATGACATCAGACTACAGCGAGAGCGCCTCCGAAACATAAGGAGCGTCTGCTCTCTATAGCTTTCACTGAACTGTGATGTCAAACAACAATTGGTCTGTGCAGCGCAGACAAAGCCAAAACCTGGGTATTTTAAGAGAGATAGAAAACCTGGCCATGATGTGTCCGGGAGAAAGAGGACATACGGTCACCCTACTCAAAAATCTAGTAAAAATGAAAACAAATAATATTTCACGCACTGTTACTGAGCTAGCCAAGAACAAGATGTGCAGCTGTAATTGATTAATTATCATGTATGATTATTTTAATTATAAATAATCAAAAACGTTTATTTATAAGCATAAATAATGCATGAGACTCTAGGTTAGAAATCATTTATAGGTGGATGCATGAACTGTACTTACTTGAGGAGGTCTGGGACTGGCCAGAGCGTGACCTGGAGGACACGTATGTACACTGCGCTGAAACATTTCCCTCATCTACATCCTGGACACTGTGAAGAGCAATCAAAGAAGGCATTAATAACAAAGTACAGCTTTATGCCTAACTATGCAGTTATGAATGAACACAGTTTTTGTGAATGCTGAAATCTGGTATAAAGGCGCATTACACTAACCCCATATTTAACAGAGTAAGTGTAATGTTAGATATGAATACACTTGGCCGTGATGATACTTACAGATGGTCATGAGTGTGCATGTCTGTGCAGAGCTTCATCACAGGGTCCCAGCCGCAGAAAGGGTCTCTGGCTAAAACACACTCAGCACAGCTCCAGTAGTACGAGCAGTTGGACACGGGTACGGAAACGACTCCTTCTGAAGAGCCTATCAGCACTGCACCCTGGGACAGAGACATTTACACTCACACTTCACACTCTTCCTTGCAAAGTCAATTCATTTGCAATACCTTTAATAAACTAAATTACTATGTAAAATATTAAGCTGTAACTAGTGACCCTTATGACTTTTCTTCATTAAATCAACTTCATGGACTGTCTCATGTTCCCTAAATTAGGTTAATTAACAGTCATTTATTTAATTAGGCTTAATATTCCATTCTATTCTATTATAGCTTTCCGGAAAGCAGTTTTAACAGTTGATGGACTTCTAAGATTATCAGCATGAGGCTGCTCTGAAGTAATTCCTTTAGCTTCCAAACAAAGGCACTAGAATAAAAAATCTCTTGCAGATCTAATTCAATCACAGCCGACTACCGCTCGTGGGTCAGTAACACACAATCAGTTTGAACACTAACAGTTTCTGTTTCTTTAACAAACAATTGACAGAATTAAATACTCAAAACATGGATAATCAAGTCTCCATCTGTCTGTCGTGAAAAGCTGGGCTCTAATTGGCTGAGCAGTGTGATGGGAGTGGTCTAAAACACCATCTGTGTCCTACCAGTCACTTGATATTTAAATCAAAATTAACATTAGCACTAAAGGGGTCATAACCAAGAAACCTTTTTTAATGGCTCAAAGAGTAAGATTGTATTTATGCAGACAGATTTATTGTCAGAGAATGAAATGGATTAAATTCGATCACACACAGATGGTTGTTCTCTGAAGTGATGGTACCTTAGTGACTGACAGCAGGAGGTTTTTGACCGGCTGAGGTTGATGAAACACTTGGATCTCCTCAATGATGTGTGCTCCGTTCTTCAAGAGCACAGCTTTGTGCAGGTATCCAGACTCTACAGGATACACAGTTAAGGAGATGGATATAAACACACACACACACACACACACAAATAAATATATATACACATACAAACATACATGTTTAGACACAAACACAATAATCTTTTGGAAAATGTGTTTTCTGTGTCTAATTGGACAAATCAACCAATGCACTTCATCTTAGAAGAATAGCTCTCTCAGATTGCAATTGTCATTAGTTATTTTTCTTTCATTAAATCTAGCACATTTTACTCATCTTATGCTGTTTAGGAATAATTATCCATTCTTTTTAATTCTATGTGAAATAATCTCAAATTTTTTTAATTCTCTTTTTTTTCAGTATCCATTTTAGTTTTAATTTTAATTTAAAATGTAGTCTGCTTTTTGACTTTTTAATATTTCTGTTTGCCATTGAATAAATTAGCAGCTTATTTCTAAGGCAAAAAGTTTTTTTTTTTATTTAAGCTTTTTACAAGTAATCAAATATTTATATTTTATTTTAATTGCTTTATTTCAAGCAATTTATAACAAATTGAAATACCAAGCACCATGATACTTCATGACACTATTATTTAAGTAATATACTGCAACTAGTGACAAAGAAAACCTATTCCACTCTCAGTATGTGTGTAAATTGTGCTGTTATTTACCCGTGAGCAGGTAAAGCACAGTGTAATCTCTGCCGCGTGCTCCACGGACTCTCTGAACTGCGATGTTGCTGTAGCTCCTATCAGGTGACACCAGTTCAAGGCCCTGATTGACCGGTGAAACACTTTTTTCAGTCAGGAAGTTGTCCTTCACAAAGCGCAGAGTGCTGTCCGACGCATTATGGAGCCCACACTGCAGAGATGAACAGCAGAAATGTGAATAGTTAGATTTAAAATGGCAAAATAAATCAGATTCAGGGAATATTGTATCAAAAATGCAATATAAACAGTAATACTGTGAAACCTTAAAATTTTAAGTTTTTTATTTTATTTTAATATATTGTATAATGTAATTTATTCCTTTGATGCAAATAATTATTTTTCAGCATCATTACCTGCAGTGTCACGATCCTTCAGAAATAATTAGAATTTATTTGAAATATAAATCTTGTTACGTTATAAGTCTTTAGTGTCACTTTTGATCAATTTAAAGCATTCTTGCTGACTAAAATGTATTCATCTCTTTAAAAAAGCAAATCTTTCTGAATGGGTCCTTCTCAGGACACCCGTGACACTAACCTCTCCAGGATTGGCCAGTTGCTCCTGTATCCGTGTGCTCCATTTTAAAGTGTCCCGATTCAGAACCTTGTAACGTCCTGTAAAAACCTTTTTAATGTCTTCGAGGCTGAAAGCACACACGGCTGAGCGACCCAAGTTGACTTGCCTTAAAAAACAAACAAAAAAAAAACGGTTAATTATAAAATAAATCCTCACCAGTTTCAAATATGGAAAGCAAATTCAGAGTAATAATCTGAAGCATGTTTCTTCACCACTGAGAAGTGAAGACCCCATAGAATAGAGTTTGGTCCTCAGACGTGCCCTCTGGTGGTGGAAGGCTGACAATGTCCTGCAGGATGTTGTAGGGCAGCTCTTGGTCAGCTTGACAGAGCAGCTGAGCCTTGGCAAAGGTGGTCCAGCGCTTTTGCAGAGTACGCTGACCTCCCACATCACTCTAAAAAACAGATTAACCCCAGCTTTAGAATGTAATTTTGATAAATCCATCTCAAATGAAACAAATTTTTAATTTGCACAGAGTTGCCGACTTTTAAATTCAGCTTTGAGTGAGATTTTACAAATCAAATACAAATCTTTTGTTGAATCCAGTTGAATGCAGGGCTTTTAGCATCATTTTAAACTTGGTTTCAATTCAGGATTTGCTTGCATTCATTTTGTGTAATTATGCAAGTTTTATTAAAAAGGATGTAAGCCTAACTAACTAACTTAACTTTATTTTATTTCTCATTTAAAAATCTAATATTTAATTATGTCAAAATTTTTATAGTCATACAGTTATGGGAAACCATGGTATTATAATTTTTTTTCTAACGACAAAATTACTCTCATTTGCCTCTTTTCATTGACTCTCTATTTTAACCTTAAACACTACACTAATTGTAATAAAAAATTTTTTTTAAGTCATTAATGGACCATAATTATTCCACAAATAGTATTTAATACCAAAAGATCTTTTCAAAATATTAAATGTATATTATTGAACTAAAATATACAACACTTATTTAACTGAAAAACAGTAGTTAAGCTGTATGATCACATTATAAGTTAGCAATACCTGAGGTTTAAAAAAAAAGTATTAATGTTGCCTCTCCATCACTCTCCAGAACAAAATTATACAATAAAATGTCATCAACGTAATAATCAATGCATCATATTCTGTAATGTTTACTAAAAATTGCTGCAAATAATACCTGAATAATGAATATTTAAATGTATTGTTAACGCTGGTTTGTATGGAGCGCTCTATGGATCACGTGATGAGATCAAAGCTGGTTTTCCATGGCTCTGGCTTCATCTGAAACGCTACAATTCATTGTTTACGCCACATTAAGAGCACCAAAACTATATTTATTGTTAGAATTTAGTATTAAAACATACAATCTTGTAAGCGGAGACTTTGTTTCATATCGCAAGCAGGGGTTTCACTTCGGCGTGAGATTTACATAGACAGCGTGAGAGTGTGAGACGGAGCCAGAAAGTGTGTGTCTCAAGCCAAATGCGTGACAGTTGGCAACCCTGATTTGAGTTTGATTACTCTGCAAACATGCTAGCAACAACATGTTCGCATGCACAAGAAATGCATCAAAAACAATACTTACGGTGCAAACTTGGGCAACGCGAGACACTGTTAACTTGTCAATGAAGTCGTATTCTTTTCCGGTCTCACTAAAGAAGAAATAAACCTTCTCCTCACTGGGAACATATGTGGAACTGATGAATGTAGGATCTGGAATAGTGAAGTGAATAGAAAGGAGTGTATGTTATGAGCAGACAGTAAAGCAAAATCAGAATCAGTTAAATACCCCTCTCTTTGCTTTTGTGGCAGCATTAAAAAACTAAAAAGTTTTCCTACCTTCTAACCAGCCAAGCGTATCATCCAGTTTCAGATCTACATGGCTGCCTTCGCTCAAGTGGCGTGAAATCACAGGCCGAGTTCCCCTGTAGTCTGCCACTGTTCCAGTGTACAGTTCTCCATCTGAAACATGCAAAAAAAAAAACATTATATTGTGCTAAATCATATACAGAAAATATCATTCATTCATAATCTCAGTCATTAGGATCTAAATTTTTCATTCATTAACCTAAAAAAAAATATTACAAAATCTAATTTGTGGTTTTAAATATTCATATTTGCTGTTTTGGAAACTTACATGGACTTTTATGATACTTTATATATATATATATATATATATATATATATATATATATATATATATATAAATATATATATAAATATATATATATATATATATATATATATATATATATATATATATATATATATATATATATATACACACACACACACATACATACACTTTACTTGTATGGAAAACAACAGCTTGGATATTCCTAACACTGCTTCTTTTGTTTCAATACAAGTCTATGGCAAAGTAAAATGGCAAATTAGTAATTTCTGTGTTCATGCATTTAAACACTGTTGTGGCACTTTCAGCTTCAAAGTCAAAGAGAAACATCATAAATAAATAAAAAGTTTTAAATACCATAAATATAGGGGTTGTGGGAAATATTAGCAAAAACAATCATGCACTGGTGGATATTTTGAATCAAACACTACCTATGAACCTTTTTGCAAACTATATGCTCGTTGCAAAGGATTAAGTGATTGCCAGCTGGGATTTCATGCATGGCTGTAGGCCTGTCTGATTAATGGTAAATGTAAAGTGAACATTCTCAGGCCTCATGTCTGAAGTCATATGTCAGCCACCCAAAGATAAGTAGATCAAGACAAGGATTTAAGAGCAAGAGGATTAATGATGTCTCTTCACGGAGAAGAAATATGCCCGTCTCTTTCTTGTTCAATCTTTCTTGTCTTTATGGCAAGGTCCTTTTGACACCACACACACAACTAGCCTGTAAGAGCAGCATCAGCAAAACTGCACTGTAACATTTTTTCCTGTTGCTGCATGGTTTGTTTTTGTGCTGTGTTGGAAGCCTGCTTATCACTCTACATGTCTCTACTAAAAAAATTATATTGTAATTATACTGCATTCATTCACTTTAAAAAAATTTTAAGATACCAGTTTGTATTTGTTGATGAAATGTCAGATCAGAAGTATGGAGTGCCACAGAGCTCAGTATTCGGTCCTTTACTTTTCTCTGTGTATATGGTTCCCTTGGTGGGAGATTATCAGGAAACATGGCAAATAGTTTCCACTGCTATGTATATAACACTCTGCTTACCCACAGTTATGGCGGTGTTCTTCTGGTACGGGTCGTAAGGACAGCGGCCTCTGCCTTCTTCTGGCTTACCGCTCGGGCCTGTAGCCATTGCAAATGTATTTGAATTCTGTAGAGGTGAGCACAAAGTATATTCACATTAATACACTGATCACAACATGAAGCAACTAGATCAGAAAAAAGTTCCCACCACATTTTTACACTACTGATTGTTCAGATTTGATCCAAGACACATTAAGAAAATTAATAAAATCTTCCACAGACTGTGGTGGTTTCATTCAGGAGGCATTTTGTATGCACATCTCCAATAAGACACACACACACACACACACACACACACATATATTTTTCCTCTCACACTCATGAAAGCATAGTACTACTGGAAATGGAAATGACTTTAGGTCTAGTGTTTGTTGCAGAGTGAGAAAAGTGGTTTACTAGGATTAAAACAAGGGAAAAAATAACAGTGAAAAGATGGATTCTGTCTCTTACGATATAGATGCAGCGCGGGCTGAAGGCAAATGTTCCACAGGCGTACATATGGGTGGAGTTTAGCACTTGCAAAACCCTCACAAAGTTATGACAATCCATCTGAGGATGGAAAGGGTGATAAGGTTAAGCACCAGCCTATGAAGTCCAATATTTGTACAGTTTAACATAAAGGGCCAAAAAGGCCCAGACTGTTCAGCACTGAAAGTGGTAGGTTTCCTATACCTTCATTTTGCCTTTCATGGCACAGTCAGTGAGGTCTTTTTCTGACGCAGACCAGTCCAGCTGAAATGTGAGTTTAAAAACTAGGTCAGATTCATCACATGCATATATCACAGCACTAAGAACGCTGATATTTATTTTAAATGGGGTCATATGATGCGATTTCAAGTTTTCCTTTCTCTTTGAAGTGTTACAAGCTGATTGTGCATAGATAAGATCCCTGATGTTGCAAAAACTAAAGTGTCAAAACCAATGAGATATTCTTTATCAAAGTTAAGACTCTACCATGCCCCCTTAAAACGGCTCGTTCAAACACGCCCCCACGTCTACATCACTATGTGGATATATTTGCGTAATGCCGCCCACATGTTCATGAAAAGAAAGAAGGCAAGCAAAAGCACTTTATTTGGCCTTCTGAAAGTAGATGCATTTAGGAATCTTTAAGATTACTTACAACAGAACAGCAACACATTTTATGGACGACTGTTTCGTGAACCAGAGAGGTAATTCTGACTCTTTTGCTACAACAATCTGCCACTTCTGAATCAGATACTGGAAGTATATTTTGTTATTAAAGTATTTGCTATTGACTGTTCAAATGCAGAGTTTTGCGCACCTGTGTGTGTGTGTGTGTGTGTGTGAGAGATACGGTCACATCACAGTGGAGTCAGCTGTCTTAACCCTCCGTGGCTTGTGTACTGCAAACACATACGAGCTTCATCACTGTGTCTGTCACATCACTCTGTTTCTGTTCCCCTTTCTGGCTTGAACTGATAGTAAAACTAAGGAGATTATTAACGGTCTTTACAGTTTTTTTTTTTTTTTTTTTTTAAAGATGAAGCTCATGATTATGGTAAGGGACGTTACATTTCCAACGAATGTTTGCGATGTTCGGGCAATCACAATGCACTGGGTCAGTTGACCAATCAGAGCAGACTGTGCTTGTCTGGAGGAGGGACATAGAGGACCTACAATAATGTACAGTACTTGAAAAATAATGTGTTTTTTGAACACTAAAGCTTGTCAACATATTCTATTACACCAAATATTTTCTTTAAATACGCATCATATGACCCCTTTAAATCTGATTATACTGATTGAAAAAACAAACATTAATAACACAGTATACACATGAATGCAAACAATACACATTAATTCACTTCAATTTCAGAACACATTGTTTACCTAAAACAAGTAAAAGTTAACAAATAAATCTTAAGTCTATTTTATCTATTTTAGTAAGAGAAAAAGTCACTATTTATTGACAAAGTTATTTTGTGATCAGCTTAATCTATTCAAACAATAAGGTATGAAAGGTCCTTGCTTTGTTTTTATTATAGTCATGACTAAAGTGCTTTATTACTTATATAAAATATTATACACAATAGTATGAAATGGTATATAAATCAAAACACTGAAGTCCCTGACATAACAGAAGTTTGCTATGTACCATAAATAATGATTTGCTAGGGAAGCTGTTACTTATGTGAAATATAGCTTGAATTCGGCATTGACCAAACAGCGTCTAGAGATGATCCATTAATAATGTACAGTATGTTTTTGTGTTTCATTGGTATGTTTCCATTGCTCTGATTTGTTGTGCTGACAAAGTGGATTTCTAGCTTATATCCCTCAGTTAGTCATGTACTAAATCAAAAATCCCACTGACCTTTTCCTTCAAGGTCATGGCATCAGGCTGACTGACACTGATTGTGAGAACAGCATCACGTGCTCCGACGAATAGAGTGTCCTCATCATTGCTAAGCAACAGTGTGGTGGTGTTGTAGACATCAGGGTTTCTGAAGACAGTGAGTGAACGTCCTGGACTACCTGTGATGCAGCAGAAAAGAAAAACCACTATGAATGAGCAGAAACATAACTGGGAAAAAAATATATGAAATTGCAGTCTTATTGTATAGTTAACACTAACTCCCATTATTTTCATTCCAATTAATGAGTGCAAGAGCTGTCAATATTCAGAATCAGTAAGATGTGACATTATTTTCATATTCCATTAATGACAGTGAAGGTGGAGTGTGCAATTTAACAATTTAACAACGCACAATCCTATTATTTCTCCTAATTAACTGTCCATCACAAGGCCTGATTTTCCAAATGCAATTATGATTTTATTCTGAGATGATTTAGAACCCAGATGACTCTTCACCATGATGTGGGATACTCTGGGATTGAGCCATTTTTCCAAGCATAACAATGTGCCATTTACGTCAGCTGCTGCAAAATATGACAAGTGTCACATGGCATTTGTCAAACTGCTGGTTTCTTAGGAAGCAGGATCAGATGATGCATTATAAACAAAGCTGCAGTAATGAGGGAAACTGGGATACAATTTCTGACACTAGAGGGCAGGCAAACCTCCACAAGAACAAGTGCTTATTAATTGTGACAGAAGAAAAATACAGTTCTCACGACAATGACGCAGTGTTTTGGTGAGAATTTGAGTCTGCTGTTGCTCTGATGAAGAGATTAGTTTATCAAGCACAAATAACACAACTTGACATATCAATCTGGGCTGTGATACAAGCTGAAGTTTATTACTATATTAGGCTTTGAGGTTTGTTCTATGAGCAGCAATAATAGTGATTGATTACTTATGAAATGTTAAAGACAAAAGAAATCCTGATAATGTGTGTGTTTGGGCATAGCTACCATTTCTGAAGCGCCTGAGCAATTACAATCAAAAACCTAAAAAAAAATCTTGTTTAACACCTCAAGTTAAAATTCAACACCTCATCTCCCCAGATGAAAGACGCTCTCACTTCCAAGAATTCTATTTGTGAAGTTTGCAAAGACGACAGCAACTTCCTGTTCTTTTTTTATATATATGGGCTATAGTGTGTGAAATAAACACTTGACTTATTAGACTTGCATGGTTGCAGTCATTTAGTGTGTGCATTTCTGTATGTAAATTCAAATGTGGTTGATACTGTTTTCTCAGAGCTGTAATCTTTCCATAAAAACCACATCTCAGATACATCTCAGCTCAATCAGGTCAGTCTAGACTAAGATAAGATGGCTTAAGCTGAAATGTGTCTACAAACGCTCATCTTCTGCAACTGTAACCACACAAGGCCAGTGATCTCTTAAACACACAAACAATGCATTATAAAAAATGCACGCCTTTGACAGCAGAACCATGAGAGTGAGAATCAAATATGAAGGTGGATGCATGAATTATTGATCGTGTTATAATATGGATAAATATGCCAGAACAAATGCACGGCCATAATGCGTGTCAGGGTGATATCTGCTATGATCTAAATGCAAAAAAAGTATGCATGCATGCATGTTGTGCAAAGGTTGAACATGATTGGTCGAACAGTTTTGATAGGAATGTGTACATGACTGCGGAGTCTGTAAGATTTATAAATGCTTTTAAAAGAAGTCTCTTATGCTCACCAAGGCAGCATTTATTTGATCAAACATTCAGTAAAATTTTTAATATTGTGAAATAATATTACCATTTAAAAGAACCTTTTTTTTTATTATTATTATTATTGTGATGCATTTAAAAATCTAATTTATTTCTTTGATGTAAAGCTGAATTGTCAGCATCATTCTGATATGCAGATTTGCTGCTCAAGAAACATCTCTTATCAATGTTATAAACAGTACTGCTACTTCCTATTTTTTGTGGAAATCATAATAAAACATTTTTCCAGATTCTTTGATGAATAGAAAGTTCTAAAGAACATCTTTAATATTAAATTCATTCAAATGTTTCTTGTGTTACAAGTTTATGCAAAACAGTAATGCTAGCTCTCAATTTAGTTTCATTTGAACTGTTAACACATGGAATTTTGTTTATATATTTAAATCAAGATAAACGAGTAGCCATAGACAGTGGTTTGTGAGAAAATGAACAGACCCAAGAATAAACAGCTCTGTGCAATATCATTCAAGAACTGAAAATGTAAGTGGTTTAAATAACAATGACAACCTACATGCCAAATCTAAAAATGATATCTCAATAGATAAAGGAGTAAAGTCCCCATCTACAAAAAGAAAAAAAGAAAAAAAAAAGCGAGACTGTTAGCATCCGTCAGCTCTTCAACAGGAAACCTGCTAGATCAAATATGAACAAGGTTCAATACCTGAACGGAAAACAAACCACAGAGTTGGAGAAAAGAAAGAAAGAAAGAAACATGAACAGCTTGTGAAAGTGTTTCTTTTCCAATCCATTACTACCTATGCATTATATTAATGAATGATATAGTGTCAGTGTTACATTTATTTCATAAAATATAAAGAGAAATCTTAAATGTATTAACTTTCAAATGAAAAAAAAAAACTTTCAGACTGAAAATCCTGAAAATACAGAAAGCTTGAAAAGAAGGACAGAGGGTAGAGGTGCTGTTACGCAACTATTTCAGATCGGAAAAGCTCCTGCCAATGCTTGCAGAAACACACACTGACATCCAGGCCTTCACAGGGTGTTTGGAAAAGCGCCGACAGCGAGGATAGTGAGGTCATACAGGAAGCTCAATGACAGAGCAAGCTTATTAACTTCACTAAGTCACATTCAAATCAACACATTTCTGCCCTAACCAAAGTTCTTTTTCTGCTGAGAACATGTGAACGCCTTCTCCGCTTGCTGTCATGACCCTGAAATGAAAACACTGGGCTCCGTGGGGAGGCTAATCCTAAAGCTGAGCCGCAGCATACCAGCTGTCTTCTCCAAACAGAGTTCTGAACGAGAAGAACGTCAGCAGCACTTTTCCTCCTCCTTCTCCTCCACCCAATTTCACTATATCACTCACACAAAACAAGGCAACTTCTGTGTAATTGTAGCTTCACAGAAATCTCTGTCGATTTCCACCAAATCAACACCTCGTGACGCTTGGAGACAAATGTTTTGTTAATTTGATAACTGTTGAAGTGTAAGTCTCCAAACATGTTTCGTAACATTTAAAACAACAGATTTCAAAAGGGAAATGACAATCTGCTCAAAAAAACAGGAAAAATAAGATTATATATATATATAAAAATACATATTACATCTTTAAGAATGTTCTATGTTCTGGTACCAAAAAAGGGAAGGAAGAGGAATTTCCAAGAAAACCTTGGCTTATTAGCAGCACTTAATTGTGATTGTGGCCTCTTAAGCGTTTCACTGAACTAAAGTCCTGTAATTCCTCATATGAGCTACTTTCTTGTTTCTGAGGCCTGTAAAGAATGTGGATCTGACAGTCAGCACGCGGCTGAGAACTTATGCGACCCCAGGGTACATTCTCTCGGTACAGACCAGAGAATTTGAAGAAGTGTTTCACTTTATTCATAATGGCCCAAAAGTTTAAAACCTCCTTGGCCAGGTTCAATGTACAAATATGTGACGACAAAACCAGTCATAAGCGTACAATTTTTACTTTTAAAATTAGCTACATAAATAAGCTTGTTTGGTTTATTAGGATCGGACAATATTTGGCCGAGATGCAACTATTTGAACATCTGGAATCTGTGGGTGCAAAAAATATAAATATTGAAAAAACTGCCTTTAAATTTGTCTGAATTGTCTGAAAAGTTCTTAGTAATGTACATTACCAATCAAAAATTATTATTTTTTTATATTTACGGTAGGGAATTTACTAAATATCTTTATGGAACATGATCTTTACTTAATATCCTAATGATTTTTGGCATAAAAGAAAATTTTGACCAATACAATGTATTGTATATGCTACGCATATGCAAACCTACAAACCTGGTGCTACTTAAGACTGGTTTTGTGCTGTATTTTAAATGTTTATTTCTTTTAATTTTGATGTTTATAACTGACAACCAAGGAAAATCCCAAATTCAGTATCTCAGAAAATTAGAATATTGTGAAAAGGTTCAGTATTGAAGACACCTGGTGCCACACTCTAATCAGCTAATTAACTCAAAACACCTGCAAAGCCTTTAAATGGTCTCTCAGTCTAGTTCTGTAGGCTACACAATCATAGGGAAGACTGCTGACTTGACAGTTGTCCAAAAGACGACCATTGAAACATTGCACAAGGAGGGCAAGACACAAAAGGTCATTGCAAAAGAGGCTGGCTGTTCACAGAGCTCTGTGTCCAAGCACATTAATAGAGAGGCAAAGGCAAGGAAAAGATGTGGTAGAAAAAAAAAAAGTGTACAAGCAATAGGGATAACCGCACCCTGGAGAGAATTGTGAAACAAAACCCATTCAAAAATGTGGGGGAGATTCACAAAGAGTGGACTGCAGCTGGAGTCAGTGCTTCAAGAACCACTAGACACAGACATATGCAAGACATGGCTTTCAGCTGTTGCATTCCTTGTGTCAAGCCACTTTTGAACAACAGACAGTGTCAGAAGCGTCTCTCTTCAAAAAGGACTGGACTGCTGCTGAGTGTTCCAAAGTTATGTTCTCTGATAAAAGTAAATTTTGCATTTCTTTGGATATCAGGGTCCCAGAGTCTGGAGGAAGAGAGGAGAGGCACATAGTCCACGTTGCTTGAGGTCCAGTGTAAAGTTTCCACAGTCAGTGATGGTTTGGGGTGCCGTGTCCACTGTGTTATCTGAGGTCCAAAGTCAACGCAGCTGTATACCAGGAAGTTTTAGAGCACTTCATGCTTCCTGCTGCTGACCAACTTTATGGAGATGCAGATTTCATTTTCCAACAGGACTTGGCACCTGCACACAGTGTCAAAGCTACCAGTACCTGGTTTAAGGACCATGGTATCCCTGTTCCTAATTGGCCAGCAAACTCGCCTTACCTTAACCTCATAGAAAATCTATGTGGTATTGTGAAGAGGAAGATGGGATTTGCCAGATCCAACAATGCAGAAGAGCTGAAGGCCACTATCAGAGGAACCTGGGGTCTCATAACACCTGAGCAGTGCCACAGACTGATCGACTCCATGCCACGCCGCATTGCTGCAGTAATTCAGGCAAAATAAGCCCCAAATAAGTACTGAGTGCTGTACATGCTCATACTTTTCATTTTTATACTTTTTAATTAGCCAAGATTTCAAAAAATCCTTTCTTTGTATTGGTATTAGGTTATATTCTAATTTTCTGAGATACCGAATTTGGGATTTTCCTTGGTTGTCAGTTATAATCATCAAAATTAAAAGTTTGAAAGTGCCATCAGTTTGTACTTTCACTATCATGGTGAAAGACGTTCACCGGCATAAGTTTGACTTGCACAAAGTTTATATATATATATATATATATATTAGTGCTGTCAAAATTAACGCGTTAACGCATTCGATTAATTTGAAATATTTAACGCGTAAAAAAAAAAATAACGCAATTAACGCGATTGCAGTTTTTTTTATTTCCAGTTGTGACCTATGTGTGTTCAGCGTGCAAAGAAATATGGATAAGACCAAGGAAGGACTTTTAGACGGAAAGTTTCAGTATAAAACTCTGCCGGATTACTCTTCAGTCTGCCACAAGAAACATTACTCTTCATTTAGTCTGCCACAAGAAACAGCAACATTAAAATCATGAACTCAAATGTCATTGTAAAAAAAAAAAAAAAAAAAAAAACAATGACGGTAACAGTGCGTAAATCAGACCTTTCTGTAACGCTTACGTTAATAAGCTTAAACGAAAATAACGAAATAATTGTGTAGCGGAGTATTTTTTGTACACAGTGCCGCGAACTGTCAATCACTCCTGTGCGCGTGCATCACTGTCCTCCTCAGCTGCAGCAACTTGCGCTTTCTCTCTTCATCAAGCTTTAAAACAAAAAGGGGACAAAAAGATCATATTGTCTTTGTGCATAGGCTATAGATTAATTAGATAAATGAATATCTAAATTTGTGCCTTGCCGTCTACGGTATTTTTTTAGAACTTAGATAAAAGATGCTGCAGCCAATGAACAGCCAGCGGGGGCTGCAGGACGACTCAACCTCCGCAGACAGTTTTTAATGTTTATCAGACAATAAATACTCAAGATTTTGCTTTAGTATAACTCACAACGAGTTTCACACACCTTCTCCGGCCACGTTGAGTTGTTGACACTTAACAGTGGGAAAAGCGACACGTGCGCTATTCACTTGTATAACTTAAGGGTGAATGGGTAATGTAGTTTCTGCTCTGGGTGGGATGAATTAGGAAGCTTGCATTGTGAAGGGCGCTCTGAAAATCGGCAGTGCAGGTAAAAGATTAAAACCTCTATTAAAACAGATGTCTAAATGAGCGTACCGGTACGCTACAAGCACGTTCTGGGCGCACGGAGAGGTGGCGGTACACTCAAAAGCTATATTTGGAAGTGGCGGTACTGAGTACCGGTGCGTACCGGCCCACTTAAAGCACTGGCAATGACTATACTTTGGAATTTTTTTGCAGTCCACTTAGAATTCAACATGGAAATCATTTTTGTTTTTTATTGGCATTGATTGTTTTGAAATTCAAATGGTACTTAAATGCTTGTGTTTTTATTTCTGTAATAAATATGGCTTTCAAGCCAACAGTTAATTTGCAGGATATTGATGGTTTATTGCAGGTATGTTGTTTACATGAGAAAATCTGTGTTACAAGTTAAACAAAAATTCCAATAAACAATCATATTTTGAATTTAAATAGTTTCTTTGTCTTGACTTTACATTAATTATTTACATTTTACATTTACATATCCAAAAAGTCTTTTAATTGTGATTAATCGCGATTAATTTTTAAAAATTGTGCGATTAATTAGTTAATTTTTTTAATCGATTGACAGCACTAATATATATATATATATATATATATATATATATATATATATATATATATATATATATATATATATATATATATATATATATAAATTACACCGTACAATTGCAAAAAATACTGTGAATGCACAAGCGAACTTAACTGTGCTAGTCAAGTGGATCCGTTGTGGATACGCTCTTACCTTAACAACACGTTAAAACACGGGTGAACAAAGTCACATTATTTTATGATCTTATTATAGTATTACAGACTTGCCCTGCACATTGCAGTTCAATATATTTTCCATTTTGAAGTGTTTCCAATGATATTTCAAGTAATAACAAACCATCATGGTGCGCATCTAAAGTTACTCTGCAGGAAATAATGCATTATTTATCGGCTCTAAGATATCTGGCAAATTCTCGTATCGATTCCATAAACGATAATAATATTATACTGATATGGTGGCCGATATATCGTGCATACCTAACTTTAAATTCATATTGCTAAAAATAAAATACAACAAGCATATACTGATGCAGGCCACTGCTTATTCAGTCAAGTCTGATTTTCATGTTTCTGCAGGTAGTGTCATTCTGCAGTAATTATCGGTTTGCACGTGTCGTCATCACATCTGACTCAATCACCTGCATGAGTGTGAGTTTACTCACTCGGACATGTGCTGTAATTGGTAGTGCTGGGAAACAGAGACTCAGAGTTTCAATTAAGCCCTGTAATCTTCACACTCACGTCTGCAAACACTCAGTCACATGACTGAACCTGAATTAGCAAAACTGATGTATCTGCATGTCTAAACAACTGTACGTCTGTCTTTCAGTTGTTCAGATAAACAAGAGGAAACTTTTACATTATTCTTGTTACTTTTGCCAGGTCAGCCTGATTCTGCCCTGTTTTGCCAAATCACAGACAAGCCTCCACTTATAAATAACTGCTTCAGAACAAGGGACTCCATGCATAAAAAAAATAAATAAATGAAGCTTTGGGGAGCATACTGACTTTTGGCATTTATATTGTGGCATTACTGTATTATGTATTAAGCAATCATACCAATCATAATAAAAAAAAACTTTAAAAGTGAAATTAGTAAACTGCTAATCCACACCAAAGCAAACCTATAAGAACAAAATTATTTAACCGTGTCAGATAAATTCTAGCTTTATATGGCAATAAATTCTGCTACCATTCCTAGATTTTAATAACCTGAGAGAAGGACCTTGTTTAAGCTATTGTGAGGCCACAGGAGAAATGAAACCTTATCTAGAAGTTTCAGCAATATATCAAGAGGCCATTCAAGGACATCTGCACCATGACTCCTATTGAGATGAGGGACAGATGCTTCCACTATCCATGCAAGGTCTTTCATTCCTCATACATCCAATGCTTTCTAGAGCAAAAAGTATGATCTACATGGAACAATATTTGTTGTAATGATCTCTCTTAGGCTTCCTGCTTATCTTTTCTTGTTAGTGAAAAGCTAAATCATTGTCATGGAGAAAGATTTTTAACAGACTTCTAGCCCAGTTGGAATTTAAAGATAAATAAATGATCAAACTGGATAAACATTTTGTGCAAACTGAATCTGTGTAGACTGACTCTAATGCTTAATGTCTGCAAAATCATTCTGAAAGGATGTATTCATGATAATATAGGTATTATTTTTATATCAGTATTAGTATTATTTATTATTATTTACAATTAACTAGTTTCTACAACGGAACTATATGGACAATTGTGATTATGACATTCTTACATTAGCCACAAAAAGAAAAGCAGCATGTCAAGTATTCATCTTTCATAGTAACCTTTCTTAAAACAAATAACTTTCAAACTGCATTTACATTAAATGTTAAAACACAAGCCATGTTCTTGCAGGTCTGTGGCATAATCACAATCTCATCTAAGCATCTCATCTAATCCAAGTCTTTCAGTAAGTACCTGTACCAGTCACTGCAGTGCACGGCTAAACCAAGTGAACCAGGGTCATCTCACGGCTGTGTATGCTGTTATTAACTTCATTTTAAACAAGATCACATTAAAAGAATTCTTGATAAACTTTGTCATGCCCAATTTAAACTGAATTCATTATTCAAATATTATAATTTATGAAATTTCAAAAAAGGCCCTCAAGTGAAATTTAATGAAATTGAAGAATGCTGACCTCATGCTGCATTTTCAGGTTTTGAAAATATATATTAAAATTAATTTACCACTTAACGTATTAAAAAATAAACATGCTTATTTTTTATTAGTTTACAGAAGAAGAAAAAAAGAAGACATTTTGAAACCATGTTGTTACTATTAATTAAAACTAAAACCATAAAAAAGGTTGTTAATTCAAGTAAAGCTTAAACTAAAATAAAAATATTAGATTAAACAGTTAATTTCAGTGAATTGCCAATACAAAATTTAGAATTATATTTAAACCTAAAGTACTTAAACCAAACCAAAATAAAAACAAAAGGTACATTTTAAGAAATATAAAAAAAATATGAAATTACAAATTCAACATAATAAAAATTCTCAAACTAAAATAAAAAATAAATGAATTCAAAATACTAATAAATACTATAATATAAATAAATGATAAATAACACTGATCTGATGGGGTTACAATCATATATTAATGCTATTAAAAGATATTTAGATATGCAATTATATTTACAGTGTTGATATGATGTAAAGGATCCTAAGAGGATGTTTAAGTATGTTTCACTCAAGCGGCACACAGGTTAATGTGTTTAATGACATCTTGTTTAATGATAGACTATAATTGATTATACAATTAATCTTAATTCACTTTCTGATAAACACTATGGGCCGAAGATACAGAGAGGTCATCAGCTCACAAGTTACTCAAATATAAAATACAAAATCAATGGTACTTACCCATGGGAAAAGAGAGTCGGGGGAGGACATGAGAATGACAACTGAGGACAGTCAGAAGAGACAGACAGGCACGAAGTGATGCTGAATGCACCATCCTGATGAAAACCAAGAGGCCGCTGAAGATGAGCCGAAAACAAAGACCAGTCTATCGGTCACTGTTGGGTTCTGCTCCTGTCCTTTCAGCACTGAGTAGACCACGGGGACACCACTTCAAACTGCCAAAGGAGTCTGCCGTCATCTCATCTGCTCAGAAAAATTAAGAGTGGGTTAGATATTGTTAGGACAGTCTAAGTCATCACTTCCTCTGAAGTCACCTCTTCCTCTATCAGAAATGTTGCATGACCTTAAGTAAGACAAGAGATTACACACATCAGAGCATGACTTCTTCATCAGTGACTGGGGGAGGACATTTAAGATACATTTTTAAATTTTTATTAATTTAAAAAGAGACTTCCATCAAAAGAAAGTCAGTGCAATGATAAATTGTAATGTGACCATGAAAAGTGCGTACTGCAAATGGATCAATATGCTTATACTTCCATTTAATAAGGCCATATATCTTCATATTTACAACATATGATAAAAAGAACTTTAAAACGGATCAGAAACTGGGGGCAAATTTAGCTATGGAGAAAACACATCAGTGAGTGTGAAGCAGGAAATGGAAAACTCAATGAAGCTGGAGGGTTTACAGGATAAATCATGCTGAATCATGTCTGATCTAATGACTATATGATGGAAATCCCTGTGAGCCAAAAACAGAAACATGGTGACTGGTGTCTTGTGCTTAAACCAAGATTTACTAAACACTTGGTGACGTGAAGTGCTCTCTTGACCATTGTGCATTTAAACAGGAACCAATAATCCAGATCAATAATTTACTTAAATAATTCTTATTTCAGGAAAATGTTTTTTTTTTTTTTTACTTTCTAGAATAAAAATTATTTTAACATTTTTGTGAGTATAAAATCTCAGGGTGACAGGTAAACTATACAAATGATATTACTTCTTAGTTTGTTTTGTAAAACCATATTAAACCAACATTATTTATATATATATATATATGTGTGTGTGTGTGTGTGTGTGTGTGTGTGTGTGTGTGTGTGTGTGTGTACAGACCAAAAGTTTGGAAACATTACTATTTTTAATGTTTTTGAAAGAAGTTTCTTCTGGTCATCTAGCCTGCATTTATTTGATCAAGAAAACAGAAAAAAAATTTGATATTGTGATATATTATTACAATTTAAAATAATTGTTTTTAAATTTATTATACTTTATCATTTATTTCTGTGATGCAAAGTTGAATTTTTAGGATCATTATCACATGATCCTTTAGAAATCATTCTTATCTGATGATTCATTATCAAAGTTGGAAACAGTTCTGAGCTTAATTTTTTTTCAGAACATGTGATACTTTTTTAGGATACTTTGATGAAAAAAAAAAAAAAAAAGCAGCAGCTAAGTTTTTAAAATATAAATATTTTGTCATAACAATATACACTACTGGTCAGTAATTTTTTTTTCTTTCTTTTTTTTTATCAAAATCAATACTTTTATTCAGCAAGGATGTGTTAAATTGATAAAAAGTGATAGTAAATAAAATATATTATTAGAATATATATTATTTTACTTTTATTAAATATATTAGACAGCAGAACTGTTTCCAACACTCATAATACATTTTCCATCACTCAGAATATTAGAATGATTTCTAAATGATCATGTGATAGACTGGATGTTACATGTGACACTGAAGGCTGGAGTAAAAATTCAGCTTTGCATCACAGGAATAAATTATTTTTTAAAGTATATTCAAATAAAAAACTATTATTTTAAGTTGTAATAATATTTCACAATATTACTGTTTTTTCTGTATTTTTGATCAAATAAATGCAGGCTTGATGAGCAGAAGAAACTAAACATTATAAATAGTAATGTTTCCAAACTTTTGTTCTGTACTGTGTATATATATATATATATATATATATATATATATATATATATCATTAGAAATATAGTTAGTTACTTAGTTTAATTTAGCATTTATTAGAGAGAAGCAGTCAAGCAACATAGGTTCAACATACTGTTAGTGTTTTTATATCATTCTCATTTGATTTTTGCACTATTGTTGTTGCTAGGAAATCTTTGTTTACTGCGTATATGTGGCAAGTCATGTTTGTTCTCGTTTAGCTAATTAGTAAGGCGTGGCCAGCTGAACTAGTTAACCTTGTATCAAGTTTGATAAAACGTGGGTCCTTGGGTCAAAAAACCTCCAAAAATGCGATCCGAACTGAGATTTGTGATCCGTTGAACCAATGCTCTTCCAAATGTCTTCTACTTCTTTACTCTCTATTCCAATTCATCTCTGGAGCTGCCAGTCTGCTGTACACAAAGCAGACTTTATTTCATACATTGACACTCATTTAAATCTCAGCCTCATGGCCCTAACTGAGACCTGGATCAAACCCGAGGAGACTACGACTCCTGCTGCCCTCTCCACTAATTTAACATTTTACCACCCCTCCCTGGTCTGCTTATCTCAAATGAATGGAACTGATCCTTTACCATCTTTAACTGGAAACAGTTCATTTGAATCACACTATTACACACCCTGTTAAACTCCACTTCCCTGAGGACGGTACTCTTCTGATATTACTCGGTGACTTCAACAGAAAAAACCCCAGGCTGCAGACTTCAACACTACCTAATTCATTTGGCCTCAAGTGGGTGTCTACTACAGCTACTCACCAATCAGGTAACCAACTAGACCATGTCTACACACGCTACAGACAACACCTTAGTTACTCCATTGCACATCTCAGACCACTTCCTCATCACTTTTACCCTCAAACTGACTCCTAACACAACTAACACTCCTCCCAAGATCACATTTTAGCATAACCCATGGTCACTCTCCCCCATCACCTATCCTCTATAGTTTCATCCTTACCTCCCTCACCTAGGGCTTACTGTGCGTTCACACCGCCGACGTTGACAGCGTCAAAAATTGCTCTTGCCGCTCTGCTCATGACGCTGCAGAAAGATTTGTGAGCGCTCAGACGCAGATCGAATGCTGATTTCGTATTTGAAGTGGCCGCAAAGCAAATTGTTGATCTTGTGAAGACTAATCACAAGGAGTTATCACGTTATAAGTTAACCTCATTAAATATTGTTGTGGACGAAATATTTACTTAAAGTGAACAATCTCAGACACCTTGGTCCACGTATCACTTTTAATTTATTTTTTATGTCCCTGTACGCAAACAGGGACACATCATGCGAAACGTGAAACAGTAATAATCAACCTGTCCTCCATTGTACTTGGGAACTAAAGTGGTCAGAGATGCTGGAATCCTCTCAAGCGGTGGACTTCTACGTTCCGATTGGTTGCTGCCCAACCGCGTCATAGCTCATTACCATTCATTGAAAATGAAAGACCTCTAGCCACTTTGACGCTCTCGACGCCGGCAGTGTGAATGCACAGTAAGTGATATGATGATATATTGGCACTAAAACTGGCACTAAAGTGAACTCTCCCAGGTTCAGGAAAGAGTCCTCCATAAAATATGCTGCACACATCTGAATATTTGGGTTGAACTGTTCTTGAATTTTCTGTTGTAAATACAACTTAACCACTGATTTCTAGTTGCGTCTTCTTTTGGAAGGCTAAACAAAGTATTTTTGCTTTTACAATGAAACAGTATCTCCACAACATGGCACTAGCGGCAACAGTCAGAATCAAAGGTTTACAACTTTTTTTTCATGAAAACATTTGGGCGGCTTTATGCAAATCTTCCCACATTGTGACGTAGATGTGGGAGCATGGTTAAATTTGGTGTTTTAGGAGGGTGTGGAAGAGGCTTAACTTTTATACGAATATATCTTTAAATATATTATAGTTCTTGTAGTAGTAAATATACTTTTTATGTAATGCTTAAATACTGCTGGTCACTTTCAGAAGCTGTAGTGATGCTTTCTTTTCTAGGAAAGAATGTGAAAGTGAAACATAATGGATATATACATTTAAATTTTAAATAATGTTTAATATATAATTTTTATTGATTTTACACATAAGTCAATATCGAATAGCAAATCAAATACAGCATTTTCTTTAATATTGCACAGCCCTACTAAGTAACTAGTTAATAGTAAGAATTGATCCTTGAACTGTAGTGTTACCTTAAAATTATAAACACTTAATTTTTTAACTTTGAAAGCCCTAAAAACAAATTTTCTATAAGACATCCCATCCAATTTAAAGACTATTTTCTTTAAATTAATAGCACATTGAAACCCTGAGGCTATAAACCAGACTAGATTTTCAACACAAAACATTTCCAGTTGGATGGACATTTGAAATTAAAAGAAAGGTTGGATACTGCAGTTTTGATCCACCACATATGACACTCAGCTGGAATTTCATCCGAGTCATATCTTTACTTCCATCATATGACAGCAGACACTGAATACTACCATAGAGTCATTCACATCTGATTAAACAGAGCAAGATAGCTTTCCTGTGTGTGAGAACAGATGAGTGATTCGCAAACTCCTGAAGAGTGTGAAATTACACAAACCGTAAGGGATGCAGTGTGACAGCATTGCACAGGAACTCTATGCGGGTTCCTGTTTTAACCAAAGATGTTTATAATATTTGGAGAGTGCTATCTGGTTGCATTCATCTCAATGACAGCTGCTTGGCTGGCGCATTTTGAAATTCTGCCATCTTTACTCATTGGCGCTCAGATTTGTTCAGGTTTTATGTTAAAGCCACAGAAAATTGTCATGACACTGTTAGTCTTGAGTAGCCAGACCTTCAGGCTGACAGCAGAATATCTGGGAACCTTGGATGCTTTGAATGGCCAAGGACCGCCAACAAGGCCAAATGACTGACAGCTAAAGTAACCAGTCATGTTTTGTTTTGTGCCGCATCATGTTTAGGGGAGTGGAAATGTCCACACAATAACAGACCAGTGTGTAAATCTCTTGGACATATTTTAAAGATTCTATGCCACAAACTTGAAATATTTCACATATTTTTGAAAATCCAGCATTTAGTTGATCCCCATAAGCGCTCATTGTCACAGTTGTTAACATGGCGACTTTCTTCTAACATGAGGGGGTTTGGCATCTTTGTTTCCAGGTGGAATGTTAAAGAACACGACACGCACGTCTCCAGGAAATACTGGATAATTCAACCAATCCGATGACGACTTCATCAGAACTCCTGAATTGTTTTCAATTTTGTGTCCCATATGCATCAGACTTTCAGCCAACAGTCCATGGGTGTGACATCTTAGGCTGAGACTATGACACGTTAACTGACACCATAAAACTTATACAAAGTCCAGTTAGCAAGAGTTTTATTGTGATAAGCAGTAGACAAGAAAATATAAATGCAGAGTGTTTAAATATTGATTGCAGAAAATGCAAGTACCATCAATGAAGAAAGAAATGGTTTCTCCTTTCTCAAATCATTTGCTGGAGAGGTGGTGGTATAATTACAATATCTAATAGTAGGGGTAATTAGGACCATGCTAACCAGCAAAACCTCAACCCATTGGGAATCATAATTGTATATAGCTGACCTCAAAATTAATAGACATGGACTAAAGCCCTATTCGGACGGGACTAGTTTTACAGGGGGTCGTTAGAGAAATCTACGTTTCACAGACGTACTTGGTGATTTTAATCCCGTCCGAATCTGCCACGTCTGTGTTTTTCTCACACAACCTCTGTGATAATTCCAGAGCAAATTACCTACTGTTTTTCAGCAAACTCCATGATCCTCTGAGAAAAACTAATCCTGTCCGAATGCGAATGTCTGTGATTGCCGGTGATATTTTATTTCACAACGCGTTTCCTTGTGTGTTTTGGCCAACGTGAATTACCGTAGATGTTCTTACCGCGCGGATGTTTGATATATTTGCTTAGCGGCAAATAAAAAATAATACAAAATAATACAAATAATAAAAATCAAGAGCAAGATCGCGTAAACTGTTAATACCGGCTATTGTGATATCAGCATCAGGTAAGATTACTCACGTTCATTTATGTTCTCAGTTACATAATGTTTTAATTACATTTAATTAAAAAAAAAGAAGGAAAACAAGTCAAACTAAAGGAACCACACATTAACATGGTTTTGTTATTCTAGCCATTTAGTATTTATTGTGTAATAATACTAAGGCAATCATTCTGAATGAATGCAATGCACGCACAGAGCACGTGATCTGTGACGCCCAGATGCACAAATCAGACCCTCCCACCTATGTAATAAACACAGAGATTTTAGTCCCATCCGAAGTGGTACATGAAAATCACAGACATCAGGTGGTAAGAATCGAAACTCAAACGAGTTAGAAAACTAGTCCCGTCAGAATAGTGCTAAAGTCAATACAAATTTTTTTTGAAACTCTGATACAATATTTCGAACTCCACTTACATACAATCTAGGGATGGGCATGATTAATCGACGATCGATAATTGATCGTTAAGATTTTCCTCGATCATGTTAATTTGTTATCGATTAATCTAAAGCATTTTTTAAATCTAATGCAGGTTGCGTTGCGTAGTGCGAGTCTTCAAGCAATTAAATGAATTTCACTGTGTGGCAGCAATTAAATATTTTACCACCATGGGGCAATATTTGACACCCTACTCGGTTATCTGTGATCTTCCGTTTTGATTTCAAAGAATAATCATTAAGATGTCACGGCGAAGTGTGGCGTGGGACCATTTTGATTTAAAAAGCGAACTAGTTAACTGCAAACATTGCGATACCGTGTTTAAGTACAACACGGCCACGACTCAAATGATGTACCTGTGCATCCCGGCAAATTTTCATGAGGCTCTGTCTACAGTCTTTGTCTCCGCTGGTCGTCATGTACAAACATTTCATTAAAATGAACCGTAACTCCGTGAATACTCAACGAAGAGACATGAGAGAGATATCTATAGAAAGCCTGGAATGTCTACTTTTAAACTAAACAAGTGCTTCCGAAAAACAAATATTCTGAGATAAAGTAATCCATATGAAAACAACGCAATGTCTGTTTTTCATATCTCCGCTCATTATATCTAATGTGACCACGCCCCCGCGCTGAACGCGCTATTCAGATTCAAACTGAAGCGCGCGCTTGAATACGCCCACACAGAAGAAAAGGCAGCGAGACTGTTCTTCAAGTTTTTATTTTATTTTACTGTTTGCTTCGCGATGAGAGGACTAAGACATAATTCACCCCAAAAAGATGTGATGTGGTTGATGATTTGAGAAATGGATTTCCTCAGAAAAAAGAATGAAGCACTTTATTCAGACTCAAAACGCATATATGCGTTAATCGACTCGAAAGGGTTAAGAACGCCTGCTAGCAGCTGCAGGTTCCGCTCTTTAGAGCACTGCATATGCACGCGGATATATGTTCGGTTTGCCTGAACGTAGTTTAACTGTCTGCCACAAGTTGATCTTGTAATAAAGGTCTCACCGAAGAAAAACACGCTGTATTTTTGTATTCATTGCATTTTTTTATTATAAAAATTAAATAATTATATTATAAAAATATTAATGATTAATCGATAGTCGATCGTTAATTCTCCCGACGATCGACTAAGAAAATTTAATCGAATGCCCATCCCTAATACAATCCACCAGGGCTGGGTATCGAGTTCGACTTTTTAGGAACCGACTGAATCACCTCGATACTATTGAGTATCGAAACAGTAAAATCATTCTGTACTTAATTCTGATAAATAAAGGGTTAATCTCATCAACATCTGTGAGCCAGTAAGCGTGCGTAATGTGCTTAAATCATGTGCTGGTGATTGGGCGTGTTAGGTTGTATTCACATCGCATAATTCAACATAAGACAATAAAAATGTATACTATGCTTTAACTCAAAACCCACTTTAAACCATCACAGAGTATTTTTAATAAATTACTGCGATCTAATGAGGGTTTTGGTCATATAATGTTGCAGAAATATGTTATTTGTAGCCTTTTATGCAAAGCTAATCACTAAACCTGCTTAGCATTTCTCAAATAAACTTACTATATTTTTATAAAAAGTCAGAATCTCGTCAAATTTTAATACAAATCATATACTGTTATAATCGTGTTATGAGCATCACAGCGCTAGAAACAGCTAATGCACGTCAGATCTCATAAGTCAGTGGAAAGTGAATAGAAATGATGATTCTGTCCAAGCTATGCATTTTAAAACGAAAATGCAGTAGAGTAAATGTAGCCTAGGACATTAGTCCTGGGGACATCACCAGTGAAGACAGGGCTAGTTGGTCTCCTTAAAAGTGGACATACTCATTTTTTAAAAGAACTGCAGAATGATTTTAAAATCTTGAGCATGCAGCAGTGAGTGATCCTCACATACTGACTTTAAACTGTTCATTTTGCACTGAAAACTATTCGCACTGATTTAGTGTGTCAGTTACATTTGTGCAGTAGTTTAGGAGATCAATCTTTGGGTGAAAAAACCTCAACAAACAAAAAAAAAAAAAAAAGGAAAAGAAAAGAAAAAACCTTATAAGTTAATGAGTAATGCCATCTTGTTAAAATGGATTTCATAAAATTGGTATATGTATGTATGTGTATATATATATATATATATATATATATATATATATATATATATATATATATATATATATATATATATATATATATATATATATATATAATAATAATAATAAAAAGTAACATTCAGCAACCGGTCTTGGAGTCAAGGTATCGGATCAATTTTTTTTTTTTTAAAGAGCAGGTCCTATGGGTTTTTGAAAATATTTCTTTTGCGGTTTATATCATAGCTATCCTTAAATGAAAACAATCTTTTATTTATTTATTTTTTAAAGTGCATGATTTTGTCTCTCAAAAGACAGAGTCGCCTTAAGTAGTCGTAATATTTTTGAATCTTTTGCATGTTACTGGTGTACGTCACCAGTATAATCACGCCCGCGAAATACAAACACAAAGCCACAAACATTAGTGTGTACATCATGTTGAGAAGATGCTGTCTTTAAGGGTACCACAGAAACACATCAAACTTTTTATACGAAGATATTAAGTGGTTGAAGTCTCCGCGTTCAGCGCAAATCCCACCCTGCAGCTGATTCCAAGGCCGGTGACACACTGGCTGCGTGTCAGTTGCGTTACGGCTGCCTCGCGCTTTCTGTGTCTTTACACACCAGAATCATGCCTGATGTGGCGCTTGCGCGCTGCTGCTACTGCAGGTGACATGAAGGGAGACTGCCGACAGACCAGGATCTTGTCTTTACGACAATAATATCTATACTTCATGTTGAGCATAAATATAAAGCATACTGATAAAGGACACCGTCAACAGTATTGATGGCAAAATAGACTATATTTGACAGGTGCAATATGCCAGTGTGTCACCGGCCTAAGGTTTTCAAAAGGAATCATGCGAGTGTGAACATCACTACAACCAGGAAAAAAACGACTGTAATTCAAACGCAGCTCCCGTCGGCATTTAAACAGACCTTTGCTCTTAATTCCGATCATTCCAACGCTATAACGAAATCTGAGCAGGTCTAAAAACTGAAACTGTTGATGCCTACAAGCTGGGATTGGTAATGCTGCACTGTAATCATAGTTTATTTTTCATTATATTTTATTATATGATATTGGTTTAAGACTGATTGTATTTTATTTAGTGGAGAACTTTGCAGCAGTATTTTATTTCCTATTCTTTTTTATTGTATATATATGTTATTAAAAAGTATTAAAAAAAAAAAAGTTTAAAGTAATAAACAACCTGCAGTTTAATGTTTGAATTTCTTTCCCTTACTGTACTGAAAATGAACAGAACCGTGACTTTAAAACAGAGGTACGTACCGAACCGTGATTTTGCGTACCGTTACACCCCTAGAACCCACCATTTCCTAAGAATGTGTCGATTAATGTAGATTGAGGTTTGTCTAATTACTTTGTTTAATGATATAGAATGTGTAGCATACAGACTTTATCGTCATTGTGAAATTGCTGTTTATTTTACTGCTCTGTACTGAGACGGGTTTGCTCCCCCGATCTTGCTAGGAACTAATAATTTTGGAATCATTGGAAAAAGACTAATATCAAATGTATATTCTGAGAAAATTACAATGTTTTCTGACCTTATTTAAATGCATTTAAACTTTATGTAGGGGACTCCAACACAATATTAGGACACTTTAAAATACCATATGACCTGCTCTTTAATACCCAGCCCTACAATCCACTTTGATTTTGGTTAGTAAATGATAGTTTAAGAAGGAACCTTCTCCAAAATAAATTGTGAGAGTTTAAACTCTGCCATTGCTCATTTCTTGACAAGTATCTGTAATTGGTTTAACATAAAGCCAAAAGCAGGTTCAAACTGGTACAAAAAATGTCTAAACCACAGTCAAATTAGGGACAGTCAAGACAAACCAGAATTGTAGAAATGTCCTTTAAAGCAGCACATTTTCCAACTTCCCACTTCACAGGTGGCCTTTATGATCACACAAGTTTGCGTAACTCCCTAACTTCAACCCCTAAAATAGTTTATAAATGATATTAAACATGTGACATCCTGTTTGGTTGTCCACTATAAATGCATAGGGGCTTCGTTTTGTGCCTGAGCAATATTTATAAGAAAACTACACTGAAACAAAGAATGCCACAGTCATGTTAGTATATAATGCTAATATATTCAGCAAAATGTTAAAGTCAGCCAACAATGACAAATGCAAAAAAATGCACTCAGCCACTTGATAAATGATACACAACCCCTGCGTCAAGATTTGTGTAAGGACTACCTGAAAAGTGACAAGCCTAATACACACATCAAATATACATCACATCCCACGTACTCTGCCTTTCTATACCTTGCACTAAACATACACTGACACGTCTGTCATGATATACAGAATTTAAATGACAAGTTTTAGGTGTTCGCAAGTGAAATGATGCACAAACATTACTTGATTCAGACTGAAAAGAGTCTAAACATAAAACAACGGCTCATTTAACAGAGGGTTCCTCTTCTTCTTTACTGTCAGATCATGTGTTTAAAAAAAAAAAAAAACAGATGTAAATTACAGCCCTTCACCCATTACTTAAATATGTTGTTTCACATTTTGTAAACTTCCCATATATTTTCAGGTCCTTTTTAGGACAAGGTTTTGAAAACCACTGATAATGAATGGACAAATTATGAATGGACAACTTTGACATACAAAAAAAAAAAGATGTTTCATTGCTCTAGCTGACAAATCATATGTTACTTTAACTAATAACTTTTTTTTAAGCCATTTCAGTTTTTTTTTATATAAGTTATACTAGATTCTGCTTGATTTTTTTTTTACTCAGTTTAATATAATTTAAATTCAAGAAGCCTTCTTTCCACCATGAAACAACAAAAAAAAAAACATTCAACAAATTTAGACATTAGACTCATATTTAATATATGAAGATATCTCATATAGGCAGAATATACAGCAAACTAACTAAATGGCAGAGGAATTTCTGACCAACAACTCATGAACTTGACTGTGAAGCTGTCTGTTGGGCCGTGGATGAGGTGAGTGAATGCTTGTGTAACATGATTTATAAGTTCATAATTTTATAAGAAAAAAAGTTAAGTTAAAAATTTTTAAGATGATTTAACACTAAAATTTTAAGGCAGCAACTTAACTTAAGTTTTTAAGTTGAAGTTATTTTTTTGTTATTTATTTATTTACGTGAAGTTGCATAGCTTTAACAATCTAATTTAAATCAGGGTTTCTCAGGGGATTTTAAGTTGATATTAAAATAACTGAACATTTGTATGTTCATGGTTATTTGATGATTAATGATGTTTGATTAATTAATTCATATTTTTTTTTATGTTTTAATAGCCACACACACAGTTTTTTTATTTTTATTATTTTAATTAAAAAATATATATAATTTATGTATTATTAGCTTTCCATCAATTCTTGAATTTCAGTTTGGAAAACACCAGATCTAACCATGTGTCTACAGAAATCATCTCATTTCACAAAGCCCAAAATAAGGTAGCCTGTAAGTAAAGTAAGCACATTTCATCCCCAATTATTCTCATTATCTTAATGCATCCTCAAGTTTTACTTTTACTACTACCTCCATTACCGTCAATGATTATTCTCATAACTATATTCATTTAACTGTAAAAAGTTATATAATGTTGAAATAGCATAATGTGTGATAAATAACCATATGAAATGATATGAACAAAGAATATGGCTTTTTCTTTGCATTACAATAATGAGAATTTAATGGTAAATAAGCTTAAATGACACTGAGAGAAATCTTGCAATGCAAAAACTATTAATGAGTAGCCTATTAAAAAAAAAAAACGGCATGATGGGAAAAAACAGCCATTGGCACTATTACAATCCTTACATGAAGATGAAATGGAAAACTCTGCCTACGGAAGGCATTCAGTGATACCCTTAGGAAAACATGGTGGTGGCATTTGCGTGCAAGCAGGCAACACGTCTTAGTCCGTGGAGGAAAAGTAATGAGTCAGTGAAGGAGGAAAAAAAACCGTCTCTCCCAGTGAAAGCTTTCATTCCCATGTGCAGTTACCATGACTACAGCTGATGTGATTACCAGGCAGCAGTGATGTTATGAGGTGTGTGAGCCAGTGTGCAGATGCACTAAAGTGTAGCACTTCAAGAGTCTCATGTTAGGAAGCCCTTTGACAATGCAACCTATTCATACATGAGTTTAATGAATAAAATCCAGCAAACTAAATAGCTGGTGACCATACGCCATGCAGGCTCTGATGTAAGTTTGGTTGTATTCTGAAAGAGGAATAAAAAAAACATGCAAAGAAAGGGACTAATCCCAACACAGTCTGCATAGTACAGGTGATTTATGCCTCTGGATCATGTTCAGAAGACAGAAATTTGATCACTCCCAAGTGATGCATTCTAGTGGATGCATGACATCAAATAGTTTTGATGTACTCTGCTTGACTGAAGCCTGGCTAAACCCAAATTATTATATTGGTCTAAATGAGTCTACTGTACCAAACTAATGCTATAAGCATGAGACCCGTCAGACTGGTCATGGCGGAGGTGTTGCAACAATATATAGTATAATTCTCAATGTTACCCAGAAAACAGGATACAGGTTTAACTCATTTGAATTACTTCTGCTTAATGTTACACTGTCAGACATGCAAAAGAAATCTATTGTGTCTCTTGCTCTGGGTACGGTGTATAGACCACCAGGGCCCTATACAAATATCCTAAAAGAATTTGCAGATTTCTTCTCAGACCTTTTGGTTACAGTTGATAAAGAGCTAATTGTCGGAGATTTTAATATTCACGTTAATACAAATTATGCATTAGGACTTGCGTTTACTAACCTGATAAAATCTTTTGGAGTCAAGCAAAATATCAACAGGCCCACTCATCGCTTTAATCATACACTAGATTTAATTATATCGCATGGAATCGATCTTACTGCTATAGATCTCGTTCCTCAAGGTAGGGATGGGCGATATATCACATGCAATTGTCACGTGCATTTTGTCAGTAAAGCCGGTTCCCTGATTAGTGGTAAATCGCCATCACCTGCTTTCAAATGGAGTGGTATTTAATATACAGAGCTGTAAATCAATGACAAGCTACGCAATATCACGTTTTCAATTGCGTAGCTTCTCAGTGATCTATGGCTCTGTCTAATAAATGCTGCTCCATTTGAAAGCAGGTGATGGAGATTTACCACTAATCAGGGAACTGGCTTTACTGACGAAATGCACGTGACAATCAAATGCGATATATCACCCATCCCTACCTCAAAGTGATGATGTTACCGATCATTTCCTTGTATCGTGCATGTTGCATATGACTGATATTAACTATATGTCTCAGCGTTACCATCTGGGCAGAACTACTGTTCCAGCCACCAAAGACAAATTTGCAAAAAACCTGCGTGATTTATCTCAACTGCTATGTGTCTATAAATAAACATGAACTAGATCAAATGACTGGCAACATGGGAACTATTTTCTCTAACACATTAGAAGCTGTTGCCCCCATGAAATTGAAAAAGGTTAGAGAAAAACTTACTGTGCCATGGTATAACAGTAATACTCATTCCCTCAAGAAAGAAAATGATAGTCTTGAGCACAAATGGAGAAAAACTAACTTGGAAGTTTTAAACATTTGCGTGGAAAAACAGTATGTCCAGCTATAGACAGGCTATAAAAACTGCCAGGGCCGAGCATAACCACAAAATTATTAAAATTAACCAAAACAATCCAAGGTTTTTATTTAGCACAGGGGCTAAATTAACAAATAATATTCCATCAACATTTAATAGTAATGACTTTATGAATTTTTTCACTGATAAAATAGATAACATTAGAAATACAATAGCGAATGTAGATTCTACAGTGTCTAACACTTCAGTTTCATCCATCGCACCCAAAGATAAACTGCAGCGCTTTACAACTATAGGACAGGAAGAGCTAAATAAACTTATCACTGTATCTAAACCAACAACATGTTTATTAGATCCTGCACCCACTAAATTACTGAAAGAGTTGTTACCAGTAGCAGAAGAAGTGCTTCTCAACATTATAAACTTGTCCCAAAACCATTCAAGCTGGCAGTTATTAAGCCTCTTATTAAGAAACCACAACTTGATCCTAGTGAACTGGCAAATTATAGGCCCATTTAAAATCTTCCATTTATGTCTAAAATTTTTTGAAAAAGTTGTGTCTGCTCAATTGAGCTCCTTCCTGCTAAAAAATTATCTGTATGAAGAATTTCAGTCAGATTTCAGGCCCCACCATAACACAGAAACAAAATGACAAATTACTTGCTTCTTGCATCAGATCAAGGCTGCATCTCATTGTTAGTTTTACTTGATCTTAGTGCTGCGTTCGACACCATAGATCATGACATACTCATACTCAAAACTATACAGGTATTCAAGGGGAGGCTCTTAGAAGGAATTGACCTGTCTGATCGCTACCATATTGTTTATTTAAATGTGGAGTCATATCATTTATCAGTAAAATATGGAGTGCCACAAGGATCTGTCCTAGGTCCTCTTCTATTTTCAATATACATGTTGCCCCTTGGTAATATTATTAGAAAATACAGGATTAGTTTCCACCGTTATGCTGATGATACTCAACTATATCAAAGAGACCAGATGAAACTAATAAATTATCTAAGCTAACAGAGTGTGTTAAAAATGTAAAAGATTGGATGACCAATAATTTTCTCCTATTAAATTCGGATAAGACAGATATATTAAGAATTATTGGACCAAAAAACAGTACACAGAATCTAGTAGTACAATTTGCAGCTAGAAGGATGTACTGTTTCTTTCTCTACAGTCAAAAATCTGGGTGTTATATTCGACAGCAACTTGTCGATTGAAAACCATATTTACCATGTTACAAAAACAGCATTTTTCCATCTTAGAAACATTGCCAAGCTACGAAACATGTTACCTCTTTCTGATGCAGAAAAGCTAGTTCATGCATTCATGAACTCTAGACTGGACTATTGTAATGCACTTCTTGGTGGTTGTCCAACATCATCAATAAACAAGCTACAGGTAGTCCAAAATGCAGCAGCTAGAGTCTTTACCAGGTCAAGAACATATGATCATATTACCACAATTTCACAGTCTCTGCACGCGTTCCGTATCAGTTTTATTATTAGTTTTAAATTATTATTACTTACCTATAAGGCCCTTAATGGTTTAGCTCCTGCGTACCTAAATAGCCTTATACCACATTACAATCCATCATGCTCCCTAAGGTCACAAAACGCTGGACTTTTGGTAGTCCATAGGATAGTAAAGTCCACTTGAGGAGGTAGAGCTTTTTCCATTTGGCTCCCAAACTCTGGAATAGCCTTCCTGATAATGTTCAAGGTTCGGACACACTCTCTACATTTAAATCTAGATTAAAAACACATCTCTTTCACCAAAAATTTGAATAATGCATCTGATAATTTGTGACTGCAGTTGTCTCTGATCAAATGTATATTCTTATTCTATAGCTTGGGTTAAACTAATTAATTTTACTTTGTTAGAACTTCAAACAGCACCTACGCTAATGATGTCTCTATTTGTTTCTCTGTTTTGCCACTGGTAACTAGGATCTACAGAAGCTCCAGTCTCCATCCAGAACACCTGAGAAGAGATGATGCCAACCCCTGATTGCTGTTAATAATGTTCATCGTCTGGTTGACTACGTCTTGTATAATTTTGCTGAAAATTCAAGTCATTTGCACATAAACTGACACCACTTATAAGCTACTACTAAATATTGTAGAAACTTAATTTTCTGTAAAGTTGCTTTGCAATGATTTGTATAGAAAAAAGCGCTATACAAATAAACTTGAATTGAATGACATTATAACCATACATTTGATTATAGCCATTACAATATTTTTTATATTTTGTCAACTTCTGTATTAAAATGATCACCATTGTTTTTCAACAACTTCATGAACACACTGGACTGAGATACAGAAATACTGTAGCAGCTGATACATATGGCTTTATAAAGGAAATGTGAATTTATACAGAAGCTATGCCCTTGTGTTCTTGGTGTCTGCCTGATGTATCTACTGTAAACAAGACCTGAACAAGCACAAAAACTGCAAACTAGACTCAGCAAGCACGGGGATGTTCAACGTTACAATAGAACAAGCAAATAAACCACGCAAGACTGAAAAACACGTCCTGCTTGCACAGACAAACACGAGTGAAAGCACGTGCTTCTTCCTCGATGTCAGGTTTTTGTTAACTGAACACACATTCATTAACCCGCCGCAGTCAATGTTAGTTTCACGCAAAAGTTTAGACGGCACAACTCAAGTCTGCATGAAATGATTTGGATAACAGTCCACGCGCTCCACAAACATGCTTCACTATCAATTATCGCCCACTACAGCAGTTTTGGGATTTGCCAATGTCTTGAGCTCAGATACACAGAACGACCCATTTATTTCACTTCATAAGGCCGTGCAACTATTCAATGCCTGTACTCACATCAAAATGTTTCTCCGGGATCTGTTATGTTGCTCTCCAGTGTTGTTATGATAGTCCTCCGTCTGTTTCTGAATTACAAACAACCCACGAACTGACGTCACTGCACGAAGTAATCGAAAAATCTGAAGCACAGAGTTTAGAGACAGAACTCGCGCTTTCCTTTAAACGCCGCACGCTCTCGTGTACACGCGCGCGCGTGTCTGTGTCTATTGTGTTCGCGCTGTTGATAAGCAAACGGCGACTGTTTTGCCCACGGGGAAGAGAAAGGTAAGATGTACTACACTGCCACCTAGCCGTCACGGAGAAACATACATATTCAACTCTTTAAAAAAAATCACCCACCATAAAATACACAAATAAACATTATTGGCCATATACTCGCACTCAGACGACCCAGGACGAGTTTGTTTCTTCATAGGAACAGATTTATAGAAATTTTGCA
Source organism: Carassius auratus (assembly GCF_003368295.1). Taxonomy (NCBI): domain Eukaryota; kingdom Metazoa; phylum Chordata; class Actinopteri; order Cypriniformes; family Cyprinidae; genus Carassius; species Carassius auratus. The sequence continues at coordinate 296,902 of NC_039298.1, forward strand.
TTTTATCACTTCCTCGCCAGTGGATGCTCTGCAGTGAATGGGTGCCGTCAGAATGAGAGTGCAAACATTTTATAAAAACATCACAATAATCCACAAGTAATTCACACCACTCCAGTCCATCAATTAATGCGCAAAGCTGCGTGTTTGGAAGAAACTATTTATCATTATCATTTCTTTTTTTTTTTCAGCAGTTGCTTAAAGCTAAAAAACAAGCCCTCTATTCAGAATACTTTTTTCTCCAGAGGAAAAAGTTGTCTCATCTGAATTAAGAGAGAAATATGCACAGATAAGCATACTTTACAGTCCAAACCTGTTGTAAAACATGCTGGTGGATGTTGATGTGGGAGGACAACAGAGGATGCACTTTTTCACTGGAGGACCTTGATATAAATTTGACGTCAAATATTAGTCAAGATGCTGTAACGTCAGTTTAAATTCATTTTGCACAGCAATTTCTTCCAGTGGAAATTGGGTGAAATTAGGATGTTAATACCACACTGAAATTGGTTTAATGCATGTATGTTTTGACACTCAGTTTACATCGAATCAACATGACATCAAGACATGTTGTCAATCTGATGTCTTTTCAATATCAGTTGCCCACTGGGTTATTACAGATTATGGATATGGATATATTATGGATATTTTGTCCAGATTTGATGTTTTGAATTTAGCTGAAGCTGTGTGGATTATTGTGATGTTTTTATCAGATGTTTGGACTCTCATTCTGACGGCACCCATCCACTGCAGAGGATCCACTGGTGAACAAGTGATGAAATGCTATATTTATACAAATCTGTTCAGATGAAGAAATAAACTCATCTACATCTTTTATGGCCTGAGTTTTAGTAAATTCTCAGCAAATTCAGATTTTTGGCAAAACTATTCCTAAAAATAAAGATCCCAAAAGAGGAATTTTGCATTAATTCTATAAACGAATATTTTCATGATTAGTTCCACATACAATCTTTAATCTTTAATTGTAATTATGTATTCATTTTAAACTGTGAAAAACATTTAATTAATCTGAAGAAACGTTTTCCACTATAAAGGACATTTTGTGCAGCGTAAATGTTCCATGGACATTAAAGGCTCATTCTGGATCCATGCTAATAAAAAAAAAACTGTATTTTTAAGATTGAAGGTCTAACCTGAAGGAGTGTTCACTGTTATATTATTAATTAGGATAAAACAATAATTATACAAAGCTTTGCATTCACTTTAATAATTATTTTAGAACATTTCATCTCTTTTGGCTAACAGTTCACAGTCAAATTAATAATCTTCATCCTATTGTTTTATTCTGTAGTCCACACACTAAGAACCTATTACCCTTCAGAGTTATTAATAACTGAATGATGACAGAGAAATGACTTTATCATATGTGTGCATGCTGCAAACATGAGGGAGGGGTTAGCAGTCAACTGCATTTCTTTCTCCTTGTTGACTGAAACAAGGTAGTCTGTGACAGTTTAACCATATCTGATCATCCTGAACAGGAATGTGTCACATATTACGCAAATCATAAGGTCAATGCGAAGCAAGTTTTCAAAAAGGCTTTTGTTGCAAATTGATTATTTACTAAGGCATTTTGCAAATACTATCAGCTATACAAAGCATGCTTCTGAATGTAATATGAACGACTTCTGCTCAGAAGATTGTTACAAACTCTCATTTGAAATCTGAATTAAATAGAATTGAAACCCATAGTTTTGCATGCAGGTCATGATTAGTTTACTAAACAACAGGTCAACACTCATTTATAAATTTAAAACTATAACTTACCTGACTTTTTTGAGACAACAGATGTATTCTTCGAAATGCATTGACCTCCGGTTCTCCTTTGCTTATCAAAGTGAATCCAAAGGGGTGAAACTTAAGCGTTCGCGGTCATCTAAACTGACACAGGCCTTTATACGAGCTCAAAGCCACATTTGTTATCTCGGAGCAACACTAACCCTCACCAAACCCGTGATAACCAATTTTTAATCTTAAATTTGCCCGCCACAATGGAGCACGACTGGTCCCTCAGAGGAACAGAAAGCCGACAGCTGTCCAGTCATCGCACCTGTTCCGCGCTGATTTATTTCTCAGCTCTCCAAAATTACGTCTCGACTAGTATCCTAATTAAACAACATTTGCAGAGCAATTTATTTTTAAAGCAGCATGTTGAATAATCACCCAGATGTCGTCTCAGGCTTTCCCTGGTTTATAGGTCAGGAACGAACACAAAGAGAGTGGGTAGTAAGATTAGTAATATGAGCAAAGAAGATTTGAGGCTTAGCTCCGACCTCGAAACTGGCTTTTAGGCGCAAATGGTTTCTTGTGCGCTTCTCTTTTCTCCATATCTACCAACGCGCAAGTGTAGAAATGTGAAGATTTTTGCTATCGTGTATCATTTCTGATTGTGTAGCTTATTAGTGGCAAAATTAAATATGTGGTTGTCATATTCTGCATTAAAATACAGGTCAATGTAAACCATATGCATACTTGCAGAGACTGAAAATGAAATGACGTTCACAAATCAGAATGCGCATGCATGGACACCCGGAGTGACGCGGGCGGGCTGGGGTCTCGAGCTCTCGTTTGTGCATGGTTGCGTGCTGAAGTGAAGTGGGCTATAGGCTACCGTTATCTTTTTTGATCCGACTCTATAAACGCTTGCCTACTTTTGTTGTGACTCGTTTGTTTTATTCTTACAGCAAGTGATTTGATTAGGCTACTATTTTAATAAAACAGATTTAAGCTGAATCATTTGCTGATTTTCTGCATTTTGATGTAGTTCGCCTGCAGGTTGATGATCGTACAGCGCGCTCTGGTTGTCAAGTGTGATATCAGGCTATATACATTCTTCCAAAATTGTTTGGAGTTCATAAAGGTAATTGTGGGCTTCATGATCAGAGGTAGGCCTAATGGTGATGTCCTTTCATTCGTGTCTTAACATATATATAACAAATATTTCAGGCTCATATTTAGTGCGCGCATCGTGCCGCGGATATAGAATTCAGCACAACACACACTCCGTGATCGCTTTGGTTATTTATGGATTTCGCCCTCAAAATATTGTTGACGATTTTCCCCTCCGCTTTAAAGGAAATG